>NC_141546.1:101352500-101537500 GCF_021556685.1 Rattus norvegicus
CCTTCTCTACCTTCCAGGGAAAGCTCTTGCACTGCAGCTGATACTGATGTAGCTTCCAGAACCTTCCTTAGTGAAAATGTGGTGACAAGTGTTTGCTTCCAGCATCCCTAACGGGTCTATCGTTAGTTGGCCTCTGCTCCTGCTAAGAACCCATCAATCCAAATTCATGGCACTGGAAGAATCTTGAAGGTGTTTCTGAAGAAATACAAGACAGAGGAAGCTGTATAGAAACTCAGAATGCCTCAGCATCCATCCCAGGGATGGCCAGAACAGTGAAATACACCACCATTGGTTGAACCCACATCAGCTGTTCTACCAAGAGCAATGGTTTCTGGCTATACCAAATGGTCTTAGTGGAGTTAGTCTTTTCATAAAGACTGCGCTAAACATTGAAACAAGCAGAGTGGCCTACTGAAATAGTGACCACTACAGAAACAATACAGTTTTATTCTTACATAAAATTAAGTATATCAATACCTCTGAAGTGGATAAAGCATGATAATGGGAAATGCACAGCATAATATTTTGCATTCTCATATTTGAAAGAGGCAGTTTAACTGAGTGCATATGAGACTGCACATACAGAATCGTGGTTCTGTGCAGAACACAGAACTCAGGGAATGAAACCTGAATTTCATTAACCTGATTCATTATATAATAGTTACACAACGCCTTTGTACGTCAGAAGTGGGCAAAGGAGAGAGTCCAATAAAATCTCTTAAAAGTCATGAGTCAAATTTTAAGTGTAGAAGAATGATGGTCAAATTTCTTAATCTTAAATTCTGCTTTTCTGTTAAAACTTCAGTAATGTTTACACCAGAGGCACATTTGATAGCGCATCATAAGAACCTTGTGGGAAGAAGGATGAATAATATCAGCTCAAAGCCAGATCAAACAGGCTAGGACCAAACACAATTCCTGTAGTCTCAGCCTTCAGCAGGCTAGGAGGAGAGGAGATCTGAATTGCTGTACTGCAGGATTTGAAAGTCTTCCTAAATAACACAGGAATAATCCAACACAAAAACAACTGCATGGATATTTTTAAAGATTTCTTTTTTAAGTTGACTTTTACTTCACGTGAATGTTTTGAATGTAGGTAGGCTATGTGGGTGCAGGGTCTCACGGAGACCGCCTAGATCTGGAGGTACAGTAGTTGTGAGCTGCCCTATGTGGGAGCTGGGAACCTAACCTGAGTCATTTGCAAGAGCAGCAAATTGTCCCAAGTCTTTGTAGGGCCACGAGTAAATATTATCCTTTTACGTATCATATTATTTTTAAATGCTATCGCTGAAACTTACAGGAAAAACAAAGACTTACTGGACAATAAGTTATTAATTAATTCAAAATTGTTTACCGCATAAGAACAGTAAGCCAGTATGCTTCTCAAAGACACATTTTATGACCATTTTATATATATTTGATTTTTCAAGCCAATATCCTTGAGGATAACATGAATTAAAATGAGTGAAGACTTAAATGCCATATCAAAAGATTAGAAAACACCCACACACCTTCGCAAGTGGAAGAGATTGTTTCTAGGAAAGAACAGGGGAAGAGGGAGACCAGAATCTTCTTATCACTACTATTTATCTTAAACCAGTTCTTGGTCAAAGAATAGCAATGTTATCCAACCAATAGCTGACATCAGAGATTGAGAAATAAGTAGTCAGCATTAGTTCTGCCTTCATCTTTTTAAAACTGATTAGTTGCAGAAATTTTGTTTTCCCAAGTGTTTTGTTTTGTTTTGTGTGGCAAGGTCTCCTTAAGTAGCCTAGAACTGTGGATCCTCTTGCCCAATGCCCCACATTATGGGATGGGAGGCAAGTAACACCACACGTGGAATGAATGATTTTTAAAACATTTAAAAATATTATGTACTTATTTTACAGGGGTGGGGCAGCCTGGGCTGGTCAAAGGACAATCTGAAGGAGTAGGCTCTCCCCTCATGTGGATCCTCACGATGGACCTTGAGTCTTCAAGTTCCCTATCTGTTGAGCCATCTTACTGGTTCCTTAAATTACCTTCTGAAAAATCTAATAATGTCATTGTTTCCTTGAGAGTTTTTAATATTCAACCTCAGAGGACACATCAAAATGTCTGAATGAAGTCATAGCCCTTAGTATACCAAACAAAACCTCCTTAATCTGGCCCATCGCAATTCCCTTATCTTCTTACATCATTTCAATCCCCTGCAGAGTTCTATCCCATTAGGTCCCTGAACAAACCATGGTCTCTCTTGCCATTAGACCACATAGTTACTCCTTGAATTGATTTTTCAGCTACACCCTCCAAGAAGGTCGATCTTCATATGCTTATAGCCTTCTACATACCAGTGAGAACATTTTCATTCTTTGTGGCTGGGCTCACCTTTTATTCATATCTGTTTTCCCACACACAGTAAAGTATCTGTGACATTGAAGGAACTGATAAAATGTGACCGATGTAACATGGGGGGTGGGGAGGAGGGGAAGAGGAAGAGGAAGAGGAAGGAGGAGGAGAGGAAGAAGATGAAGAATAAGAAAGCAAAACATGTAAGACTAGAGAAGGAAGAAGCCTGTGGCTTCCAGGGTAGGATCTGTACCATTCGGAGTACAGAATTCCTTATATACAGTATCACCAATTGGACAGTAGAACTTCACATCCTCAAAGGTTATAATCTTTGGTTTGTGACAGTTTTGAATGAAACTAAAGAAGGAAAAAAAACTTGTGCAAGTATAATATAAAAGTATAACGTTGTGTCACAGAAGTGAATGGAGAGACATGAAAAGGAAAACAATGGTTATCAGGGACCAAATGCTAGAGCTGCCACGTAGCAAGGTCTCTGCAGGGCCACAGCGCAAGAGCACGTCTTCCATTTTTCTTTTTAAATCGTGAGTTCATAACTCATGTGATAGGAACACATAAAAATGTCACTTATGACCCACACAAGGACACAGCAATACAGTGTCCAGTAGAGCAAGGAGCTCAAAAAAGACCATGCAGACAATCCCATTCAACAAGGTGGCTGTAAGATTAAAGTCAAGATGTCAGACACGGCTTCCTACTAAGTGTTTACTGTCAACATGTGCTGGGGCTCCGACCGTCAACATGTGCTGGGGCTCCGCTAGATTTACTTCTCTTTAAATGCAGTCTATTTAAGTGACTGGAAATGTTTCTCCCCTTCCCTGTCAACAGTTAGCAGTCAAGGGATAAGGTGCAGAGCCTCACTGACTACTTCCTTGGAGGTCACACAGCATTACACAGTTAGTGTAACACACTCCACAGTTAGTGTACTACACGCTGAATCCATCCTCTCCTTGTGGTACGAGGCCTGCAGAATATAAGCAGCCAAGTTCACAGCATTGTAAGTTTCTTTATAAAACAAATCTCTCCTGGAGACACTAGTCAAATGTCAAGTCCATCTGTTCCTGGAATGTTTAACAATAATGTATATGAATACGAATGTATGCGGTATCAATAAGTATATATTACACAATGGATAACACATTTAAAAGCACTAATTTTAACTGAGTTTTAATGTATGCACTGAAATCTTAATTTCATGCATTGTTTTTTCTGTTGTCCTTAAAAAAAAAATACCTGCTTCAAATGAATTGTCCAGATACTTTGGTTAGTACTGGGAGGCTGAGTGCCTACACGATATGTCATGAACCCCTAGGCGTTTTATGTTTAAAATGAAAAACTGTGGGCAACACTTATTTTAATGGTAAAATAATTAGTTCCAGATTATAATGAAAATCCTATAGCAGTGAATAAATTATGCCATCTACATGGATTTGAAATAAATTTATTATCAGTGTTATCACAGTGAATACTGAGCGAGTTAATAATGACAAAAGAGCTGACGTATTAAGAGCAATGCAATAAAACATCAGGAGAAGGCGAGAAGTTTCTGGTTGCTTGGTCGTCAAGTACAGGCATAGGAACTCTGGGAAGCATGTGTGTACATCCAAGGCCAGGGACTAACTGGCGGTAAGTAGCGAAATGAAGAGAAAGTAACATTCGAACACTGCCTTACATGTCTACCGGCTGGCCTTGGTCTGACCCACATATATTAGCTATGAATAAATAAATGTTAGATTAAAGACCCAATATTCTTTTTTTCTCACTACCAGACAGTGCGCAACTCTTTTAGACTGTAGGAATAATATCTCAACACCGCTGACCTTTGTCATCAGATACACTGATGTGTAGAGTGACTCTTTTGCATATGATTTTGCTGGTTTTTAAAGTTTTTAAGCTCTTTAAAGGGAGACACTACACTTAATTCATATTTTATAATAATGTTGTATCTGATGAAAGGCTCTTGGTGTAATGAATAGGGCTACTCTTAGGAGATGCGAGCTTCCTTTTTGTTTCAGTGAGAGGCTCACACGACTTTTGCTGCTGTTATTTAACAGGTTAACAAGTGTGGGGCTGCGAAGACCTCAATGTAGATCATAAATCAGGAGACATAGTTTTCCACAAAGGTTACTCTTATTAGTGCAGGCTAAAGTGTCTTTTATTTACTGCTTTTCACTTCCTAAACAAATCCATTCAGTACTAGGTAATGGAAGTAAGATTGTCTGCTGGACATTTCACAAAGGGGTAAAGTCACATGGGCTGTCAGAGTTTGCATGGAGAATACTCGCATACTGGGGCTACGTGGGGTAGCATGTCAGAGTACGAGCCCAGAAAGGAATGTTCTATGTCAAGGTGAAGGAGCGGTCTACTTGTAAGGGCAGACAACATAGCTTCTCCCATTTAAAATGTTGGGAAAGACATCCCAACTGGCAGGGAGACTACAGTTCAGCATGGGAGACCAGGACTGCGCTGAGAAGGGTATCAATGCCAGAGAATAGGGTACTCACTGTGGTAAGAGAAAATGGGTTACACACATGGAGAATAGCTTAATAAAGCAAATGTAGTCAGGAGAGTGAGGGGCAGGCCTCTCACACCTGGAGAAACAAAGAAAAGCCAGGTGTGGTGGTATATTCTTGGGGTACTAATTATTTAGGATGCAGACAGGAAGAATGCTGGAGTTCATGAGTTTAGGAGCAACAGAGCATTATAGAATTAATCTGAGGATGCTGAGTATGAAAGAGAGTTTTCACAATGGCTTTTAATACCACAAAAGCCAACTCATGGCTTTTAATATCCACAATGACTAACACAGAAATTGACATACGTGCAAAATGTCTTAATGCATAGGTATGCATGGTCCCTAGCATGGTCCATGATCCATTAAAAGTAACCATCCCCAGAAACACTCCCAATGACAAGGCGAACTTACTATATGGAACAAGGGCTCCTTGGAGAAATGGATGGTGAGGAGACCAGAATACTTTCTTTTGTCAGAAAACAGGGATGCTTTCTGATTGGGGCAAAGCAGAAAGTATGACATGGTTCTCTTCAGATGAATGTCAGAATTAAAGAAAGAAGAGAAAAGGAGACATTATCTCATTGACGAGAACAGGAAATTATAAGCCCACATTGATAATAATAAGTAAATTTACGCTTCCTGGTTGCTGCCGCTGCAGAGAGCCCCTGGGCAGCACCCCAGGAGCGAACCTGAGCCTCGGGACCACAGGTAAGACAAAATTTTCTGCTGCAAGAAAGCTGCCTGGTGAGCGTGGGACACACCGAAGCAGAATTTCTCTAGGACCGGGCACGTTCTGTGTTTACCGGAAGTCCCACACCCGCGGATCCCGGCCCGCAGCAGCTCTCTGCTCCCAGACCCGGTGGGAGAGAGACCCAACCGCCTGGTCAGGTGGGCACTCCTGAGGCGGCAGAGCGGAGGAGACCACCAACACTGCTCACCCCTGCCCACATCCCTGGCCCAAGAGGCAACTGTATAAGGCCTCTGGGCTCCCGTGGGGGAGGGCCCAGGAGCGGCAGGACCCCTGTGCCTGAGACACCGCTGGAACCTGAAAGAAACAGACCTGATAAACAGTTCTCTGCACCCAAATCCCATGGGAGGGAGAGCTAAACCTTCAGAGAGGCAGACAAGTCTGGGAAACCAGAAGAGACTGCTCCCTGCACACACATCTCGCACGCCAGAGGAAAAAGCCAAAGACCATCTGGAACCCTGGTGCACTGAAGCTCCCGGAAGGGGCGGCACAGGTCTTCCTGGTTGCTGCCGCTGCAGAGAGCCCCTGGGCAGCACCCCACGAGCGAACTTGAGCCTCGGGACCACAGGTAAGACCAAATTTTCTGCTGCAAGAAAGCTGCCTGGTGAACTCAAGACACAGGCCTACAGGAACAGCTGAAGACCTGTAGAGAGGAAAAACTACACGCCCGAAAGCAGAACACTCTGTCCCCATAACTGACTGAAAGAGAGGAAAACAGGTCTACAGCACTCCTGACACACAGGCTTATAGGACAGTCTAGCCACTGTCAGAAATAGCAGAACAAAGTAACACTAGAGATAATCTGATGGCGAGAGGCAAGCGCAGGAACACAAGCAACAGAAACCAAGACTACATGGCATCATCGGAGCCCAATTCTCCCATCAAAACAAACATGGAATATCCAAACACACCAGAAAAGCAAGATCTAGTTTCAAAATCATATTTGATCATGATGCTGGAGGACTTCAAGAAAGACATGAAGAACTCCCTTAGAGAACAAGTAGAAGCCTACAGAGAGGAATCGCAAAAATGCCTGAAAGAATCGCAAAAATCCCTGAAAGAATTCCAGGAAAACATAAATAAACAAGTAGAAGCCCATAGAGAGGAGACACAAAAACCCCTGAAAGAATTCCAGGAAAACACAATCAAACAGTTGAAGGAATTAAAAATGGAAATAGAAGCAATCAAGAAAGAACACATGGAAACAACCCTGGATATAGAAAACCAAAAGAAGAGACAAGGAGCTGTAGATACAAGCTTCACCATCAGAATACAAGAGATGGAAGAGAGACTCTCAGGAGCAGAAGATTCCATAGAAATCATTGACTCAACTGTCAAAGATAAAGTAAAGCGGAAAAAGCTACTGGTCCAAAACATACAGGAAATCCAGGACTCAATGAGAAGATAAAACCTAAGGATAATAGGTATAGAAGAGAGTGAAGACTCCCAGCTCAAAGGACCAGTAAATATCTTCAACAAAATCATAGAAGAAAACTTCCCTAACCTAAAAAAAGAGATACCCATAGACATACAAGAAGCCTACAGAACTCCAAATAGATTGGACCAGAAAAGAAACACCTCCCGTCACATAATTGTCAAAACACCAAACGCACAAAATAAAGAAAGAATATTAAAAGCAGTAAGGGAAAAAGGTCAAGTAACATATAAAGGCAGACCTATCAGAATCACACCAGACTTCTCGCCAGAAACAATGAAGGCCAGAAGATCCTGGACTGATGTCATACAGACCCTAAGAGAACACAAATGCCAGCCCAGGTTACTGTATCCAGCAAAACTCTCAATTAACATTGATGGAGAAACCAAGATATTCCATGACAAAACCAAATTTACACAATATCTTTCTACAAATCCAGCACTACAAAGGATAATAAATGGTAAAGCCCAACATAAGGAGGCAAGCTATACCCAAGAAGAAGCAAGAAACTAATCGTCGTGGCGACAAAACAAAGAGAATGAAAGCACACAAACATAACCTCACATCCAAATATGAATATAAAGGGAAACAATAATCACTATTCCTTAATATCTCTCAATATCAATGGCCTCAACTCCCCAATAAAAAGACATAGATTAACAAACTGGATACGCAACGAGGACCCTGCATTCTGCTGCCTACAGGAAACACACCTCAGAGACAAAGACAGACTACCTCAGAGTGAAAGGCTGGAAAACAACTTTCCAAGCAAATGGTCAGAAGAAGCAAGCTGGAGTAGCCATTCTAATATCAAATAAAATCAATTTCCAACTAAAAGTCATCAAAAAAGATAAGGAAGGACACTTCATATTCATCAAAGGAAAAATCCACCAAGATGAACTCTCAATCCTAAATATCTATGCCCCAAATACAAGGGCACCTACATAAGTAAAAGAAACCTTACTAAAGCTCAAAACACACATTGCACCTCACACAATAATAGTGGGAGATTTCAACACCCCACTCTCATCAATGGACAGATCATGGAAACAGAAATTAAACAGTGATGTCGACAGACTAAGAGAAGTCATGAGCCAAATGGACTTAACGGATATTTATAGAACATTCTATCCTAAAGCAAAAGGATATACCTTCTTCTCATCTCCTCATGGTACTTTCTCCAAAATTGACCATATAATTGGTCAAAAAACGGGCCTCAACAGGTACAGAAAGATAGAAATAATCCGATGCGCGCTATCTGACCACCACGGCCTAAAACTGGTCTTCAATAACAATAAGGGAAGAACGCCCACATATACGTGGAAATTGAACAATGCTCTACTCAATGATAACCTGGTCAAGGAAGAAATAAAGAAGAAATTAAAAACTTTTTAGAATTTAATGAAAATGAAGATAAAACATACTCAAACTTATGGGACACAATGAAAGCTGTGCTAAGAGGAAAACTCATAGCGCTGAGTGCCTGCAGAAAGAAACAGGAAAGAGCATATGTCAGCAGCTTGACAGCACACCTAAAAGCTCTAGAACAAAAAGAAGCAAATACACCCAGGAGGAGTAGAAGGCAGGAAATAATCAAACTCAGAGCTGAAATCAACCAAGTAGAAACAAAAAGGACCATAGAAAGAATCAACAGAACCAAAAGTTGGTTCTTTGAGAAAATCAACAAGATAGATAAACCCTTAGCCAGACTAACGAGAGGACACAGAGAGTGCGTCCAAATTAACAAAATCAGAAATGAAAAGGGAGACATAACTACAGATTCAGAGGAAATTCAAAAAATCATCAGATCTTACTATAAAAACCTATATTCAACAAAATTTGAAAATCTTCAGGAAATGGACAATTTCCTAGACAGATACCAGGTATCAAAGTTAAATCAGGAACAGATAAACCAGTTAAACAACCCCATAACTCCTAAGGAAATAGAAGCAGTCATTAAAGGTCTCCCAACCAAAAAGAGCCCAGGTCCAGACGGGTTTAGTGCAGAATTCTATCAAACCTTCATAGAAGACCTCATACCAATATTATCCAAACTATTCCACAAAATTGAAACAGATGGAGCCCTACCGAATTCCTTCTACGAAGCCACAATTACTCTTATACCTAAACCACACAAAGACACAACAAAGAAAGAGAACTTCAGACCAATTTCCCTTATGAATATCGACGCAAAAATACTCAATAAAATTCTGGCAAACCGAATTCAAGAGCACATCAAAACAATCATCCACCAAGATCAAGTAGGCTTCATCCCAGGCATGCAGGGATGGTTTAATATACGGAAAACCATCAACGTGATCCATTATATAAACAAACTGAAAGAACAGAACCACATGATCATTTCATTAGATGCTGAGAAAGCATTTGACAAAATTCAACACCCCTTCATGATAAAAGTCCTGGAAAGAATAGGAATTCAAGGCCCATACCTAAACATAGTAAAAGCCATATACAGCAAACCAGTTGCTAACATTAAACTAAATGGAGAGAAACTTGAAGCAATCCCACTAAAATCAGGGACTCGACAAGGCTGCCCACTCTCTCCCTACTTATTCAATATAGTTCTTGAAGTTCTAGCCAGAGCAATCAGACAACAAAAGGAGATCAAGGGGATACAGATCGGAAAAGAAGAGGTCAAAATATCACTATTTGCAGATGACAGGATAGTATATTTAAGTGATCCCAAAAGTTCCACCAGAGAACTACTAAAGCTGATAAACAACTTCAGCAAAGTGGCTGGGTATAAAATTAACTCAAATAAATCAGTTGCCTTCCTCTATACAAAAGAGAAACAAGCCGAGAAAGAAATTAGGGAAACGACACCCTTCATAATAGACCCAAATAATATAAAGTACCTCGGTGTGACTTTAACCAAGCAAGTAAAAGATCTGTACAATAAGAACTTCAAGACACTGAGGAAAGAAATTGAAGAAGACCTCAGAAGATGGAAAGATCTCCCATGCTCATGGATTGGCAGGATTAATATAGTAAAAATGGCCATTTTACCAAAAGCAATCTACAGATTCAATGCAATCCCCATCAAAATACCAATCCAATTCTTCAAAGAGTTAGACAGAACAATTTGCAAATTCATCTGGAATAACAAAAAACCCAGGATAGCTAAAGCTATCCTCAACAATAAAAGGACTTCAGGGGGAATCACTATCCCTGAACTCAAGCAGTATTACAGAGCAATAGTGATAAAAACTGCATGGTATTGGTACAGAGACAGACAGATAGACCAATGGAATAGAATTGAAGACCCAGAAATGAACCCACACACCTATGGTCACTTGATTTTTGACAAAGGAGCCAAAACCATCCAATGGAAAAAAGATAGCATTTTCAGCAAATGGTGCTGGTTCAACTGGAGGGCAACATGTAGAAGAATGCAGATCGATCCATGCTTATCACCCTGTACAAAGCTTAAGTCCAAGTGGATCAAGGACCTCCACATCAAACCAGACACACTCAAACTAATAGAAGAAAAACTAGGGAAGCATCTGGAACACATGGGCACTGGAAAAAATTTCCTGAACAAAACACCAATGGCTTATGCTCTAAGATCAAGAATCGACAAATGGGATCTCATAAAACTGCAAAGCTTCTGTAAGGCAAAGGACACTGTGGTTAGGACAAAATGGCAACCAACAGATTGGGAAAAGATCTTTACCAATCCTACAACAGATAGAGGCCTTATATCCAAAATATACAAAGAACTCAAGAAGTTAGACCGCAGGGAAACAAATAACCCTATTAAAAAATGGGGTTCAGAGCTAAAGAATTCACAGCTGAGGAATGCCGAATGGCTGAGAAACACCTAAAGAAATGTTCAACATCTTTAGTCATAAGGGAAATGCAAATCAAAACAACCCTGAGATTTCACTTCACACCAGTAAGAATGGCTAAGATCAAAAACTCAGGTGACAGCAGATGCTGGCGAGGATGTGGAGAAAGAGGAACACTCCTCCATTGTTGGTGGGATTGCAGACTGGTAAAACCATTCTGGAAATCAGTCTGGAGGTTCCTCAGAAAATTGGACATTGAACTGCCTGAGGACCCAGCTATACCTCTCTTGGGCATATACCCAAAAGATGCCTCAACATATAAAAGAGACACGTGCTCCACTATGTTCATCGCAGCCTTATTTATAATAGCCAGAAAATGGAAAGAACCCAGATGCCCTTCAACAGAGGAATGGATACAGAAAATGTGGTACATCTACACAATGGAATATTACTCAGCTATCAAAAACAACGAGTTTATGAAATTCGTAGGCAAATGGTTGGAACTGGAAAATATCAACCTGAATGAGCTAACCCAATCACAGAAAGACATACATGGTATGCACTCATTGATAAGTGACTATTAGCCCAAATGCTTGAATTACCCTAGATGCACAGAACACATGAAACTCAAGAAGGATGACCAAAATGCGAATGCTTCACTCCTTCTTTAAATGAGGAAAAAGAATACCCTTGGCAGGGAAGGGAGAGGCAAAGATTAAAACAGAGACTGAAGGAACACCCATTCAGAGCCTGCCCCACATGTGGCCCATACATATACAGCCACCCAATTAGACAAGATGGATGAAGCAAAGAAGTGCAGTTACAGGAGCCGGATGTAGATCGCTCCTGAGAGACACAGCCAGAATACAGCAAATACAGAGGCGAATGCCAGCAGCAAACCACTGAACTGAGAATAGGTCCCCTATTGAAGGAATCAGAGAAAGAACTGGAAGAGCTTGAAGGGGCTCGAGACCCCAAAAGTACAACAATGCCAAGCAACCAGAGCTTCCAGGGACTAAGCCACTACCTAAAGACTATACATGGACTGACCCTGGACTCTGACCCCATAGGTAGCAATGAATATCCTAGTAAGAGCACCAGTGGAAGGGGAAGCCCTGGGTCCTGCTAAGACTGAACCCCCAGTGAACTAGACTATAAGGGGAGGGCGGCAATGAGGGGAGGGTTGGGAGGGGAACACCCATAAGGAAGGGGAGGGGGGAGGGGGATGTTTGCCTGGAAACCGGGAAAGGGAATAACACTCGAAATGTATATAAGAAATACTCAAGTTAATAAAAAAAAATAAGTAAATTTACAGTGGGTTGAGGAATAGGGAATATGGTTTCCAAATACATGCTTTAAAACACACCCTTGATTAAAATGGAGAGAGAATGTTCTAGTGGAGAAGTCTCTTAGTCATCTTCTTTGTTATGGTTGAAATGAAATAAAGCCACCAGTGACAGAACAATGCAGGGCCATATGGAATCTGGTCAGTACAGTGTGAGGACCAGAGTCACTCATAAGCCAGCCATTCCACCCCCAAAAATGTGCCCTGTATTCTAGAGGAAAAAAACCAGAAAACTTCTGCAAGACAACTAGCTTGTAATCTTCAAAAGGGTCAAAAGTCATAAAAAAGATAAATATTCCATGTTCATGATAACCAAGAAAGACAGGACAAGAAGGGTCTGTTAACTTTTTTTTTTTGCCTTTTCTTTGACAATTCCATACATGTATACAATTAATTCTGATCACTTTTCCCTTCCCATTACCTTCTCTGATTCCCTTCGTTCCCATAGATAGCTTTCTTCTTCCTAAACAGTTCTCTCCCAGTGAAAACATCAGCAAAATAACAAAACAACACTGAGTTCAGTTAGGGGTGCTTGCAGGATCAAGGGTTAGGTTACTCACTAGAGCATGGGTAACTCATCAGTGGCTATACCAAGGAAGAAATTGGTACCATCTCCCACAGCAACCAGTAAAAACCAATAGTTCTTCTGGACCAGCCTTTCTCCAGGTGTGTCCTTGGGTGGGCACATCGGATCCTTTAACTATAAAGATTTTGAGGATACACTTTTGTTCAGTGTTGCACAAACCTTCCAAATATTACTACTGAAGCTGGCAAAGCTTGGCGGTTCACAGGGAGACAGAAGCATAAGCCAGCACCCACTTCCTGATGTTGGTGTTGGGATTACGGTTACATAGAGGACACTGATGTGTGAGGAAACGTGCAGAGTGACGGACAGCAGGAGGGACTTGCAACCTTTTACCTTACAAGTTCGATGTTCTTCTGTGTGCTGTGCGTGCATGCATTTGTGGGTTCACATGTGTGTGTGCTTCTAGCAAATTTTAATGTCAAGTGTGGTTTTAATTTCTAAAAGTATCATTTTTCTTTCATTTCTTATAAAGTTCTTGTTATATTCATGCTTTCCTCTTGATTTTTAACTACATTGGAAAAATGACTTTAAAAGCCTTATCCATTGGTACCATTTTATATTCCTGGGTTTGTATGTTCTGATAGCTTATCACTCTTAGTCATAGGTCAGAGTTTGCTGCTACATTTCCACCCCCACCCCAGGGCTTAGTGAAGAGAAGCCAGACACTACATATGCTCTATCTTGAAGAGGTTAGAATTTTACCAAATACAACCTCCAGGCAGAAACAAACAACTACAATGACTGGCTAATCTAATCTGTTTGCTTCTGTAAGATCAAATCCTACAATTGCTTCTACACTGTGCCTAAAATTCATTAATTTTTTTTTACTTAATCCAGTTTTTCAAAGTTAGGACCAAATTTTCTATTAGTAATAACTTTATGCACACTTTAACCTTGGTTCCAAAACAACCTTTTTCTCTGAGAACATGTGTTCTTATTGATCAGCTTATTTCACAGATAGTTTACGGTTATGTAATGCTCAGTGTGTAAGTAAGACAGGAAAGCATCCAAGTAGCCAAGACTATTCTCCCTGACCGTCCACTTCTCAACTGAAAAATTACGGAGCTCTTCGTTTTACAGATCACTTCGTTTATCCCCAGGTCCATATTTAGGAGTCTACATTTCTATAGTCTAAAATTGCCTAAATACATTTTTACTATAATTTGTCCAAAGGAATTTTTTATATCATAATGTAAAAAATTTATTCCTTTGGATGTTTTTTGCATCTACATTTGCATGTGTGTTTGTGTCCCAAATGCACACACATGTGCATGGATGTGGAAATTAGAAGACACCTGACAGGAGGCATTTCTATCCTGCCACCCTGTGGGTTCTGGGATCAAACTCAGATCTAGAGGTTTTGATGTGGCTGTCTTCACCAGCTGAGACATCTCTCTAATCAGATTTATCACTTTTTAAAAACTGCTTTTTGAAGACAAAAATGGTCTTATCACTGAGTGAACAGATAGTTCAAAATTACATATTAAGACATGAAATTACTCTTATACCTAAACCACACAAAGACCCAACAAAGAAAGAGAACTTTAGACCATTTTCCCTTATGAATATCGACGCAAAAATACTCAATAAAATTCTGGCAAACTGAATCCAAGAGGACATCAAAACAATTATCCACCATGATCAAGTAGGCTTCATCCCAGGCATGCAGGGATGGTTTAATATACGGAAAACCATCAACGTGATCCATTATATAAACAAACTGAAAGAACAAAACCACATGATCATTTCATTAGATGCTGAGAAAGCATTTGACAAAATTCAACACCCCTTCATGATAAAAGTCCTGGAAAGAATAGGAATTCAAGGCCCATACCTAAACATAGTAAAAGCCATATACAGCAAACCAGTTGCTAACATTAAACTAAATGGAGAGAAACTTGAAGCAATCCCACTAAAATCAGGGACTAGACAAGGCTGCCCACTCTCTCCCTACTTATTCAATATAGTTCTTGAAGTTCTAGCCAGAGCAATCAGACAACAAAAGGAAATCAAGGGGATACAGATTGGAAAAGAATTCAAAATATCACTATTTGCAGATGATATGACAGTATATTTAAGTGATCCCAAAAGTTCCACCAGAGAACTACTAAACCTGATAAATGCCTTCACCAAAGTGGCTGTGTATAAAATTAACTCAAATAAATCAGTAGCCTTCCTCTATACAAAAGAGAAACAAGCCGAGAAAGAAATTAGGGAAACGACACCCTTCATAATAGTCCCAAATAATATAAAATACCTCAGTGTGACTTTAACCAAGCAAGTGAAAGATCTGTATGATGAGAACTTCAAGCCTCTGAAGAAAGAAATTGAAGAAGACCTCAGAAGATGGAAAGATCTTCCATGCTCATGGATTGGCAGGATTACTATAGTAAAAATGGCCATTTTACCAAAAGTGACCTACAGATTCAATGCAATCCCCATCAAAATACCAATCCAATTCTTCAGAGAGTCAGACAGAACAATTTCCAAATTCATCTGGAATATCAAAAAACCCAGGATAGCTAAAAGCCAGGATAGTCTTCAACAATAAAAGGACTTTAGGGGGAATCACTATCCCTGAACTCAAGCAGTATTACAGAGCAATAGTGATAAAAACTGCATGGTATTGGTACAGAGACAGACAGATAGACCAATGGAACAGAATTGAAGACCCAGAAATGAACCCACACACCTATGGGGACTTGATTTTTGACAAAGGAGCCAAAACCATCCAATGGAAAAAAGATAGCATTTTCAGCAAATGTTGCTGGTTCAACTGGAGGTCAGGATGTAGAAGAATATAGATTGATCCATGCTTATCACCCTGTACAAAGCTTAAGTCCAAGTGGATCAAGGACCTCCACATCAAACCAGACACACTCAAACTAATAGAAGAAAAAGTGGGGAAGCATCTCGAACACATGGGCACTGGAGAAAATTTCCTAAACAAAACACCAATGGCTTATGCTCTAAGATCAAGAACTGACAAATGGGATCTCATAAAACTGCAAAGTTTCTGTAAGGCAAAGAACACTGTTGTTAGGACAAAATGACAACCAACAGATTGGGAAAAGATCTTTACCAATCCTACAACAGACAGAGGCCTTATATCCAAAATATACAAAGAACTCAAGAAGTTAGACTGCAGGGAGACAAATAACCCTATTAAAAATGGGGTTCAGAGCTAAACAAAGAATTCACAGCTAAGGAATGTTTAATGGCTGAGAAACACCTAAAGAAATGTTCAACATCTTTAGTAATAAGGGAAATGCAAATCAAAACAACCCTGAGATTTCACCTCACACCAGTCAGAATGGCTAAGATCAAAAACTCAGGTGACAGCAAATGCTGACGAGGATGTGGAGAAAGAGGAACACTCCTCCATTGTTGGTGGGATTGCAGACTGGTACAACCATTCTGGAAATCAGTCTGGAGGTTCCCTAGAAAATTGGACATTGAACTACCTGAGGATCCAGCTATACCATTCCTGGGCATATATCCAAAAGATGATCCAACATATAACAAGGACACATGCTCCACTCTGTTCATAGCAGCCTTATTTATAATAGCTAGAAGCTAAAAAGAACCCAGATGCCCTTCAACAGAGGAATGGATACAGAAATGTGGTACATCTACACAATGGAATATTACTCAGCTATCAAAAACAATGAGTTTATGAAATTCATAGGCAAATGGTTGGAACTGGAAAATATCATCCTGAGTGAGGTAACCCAATCACAGAAAAACACACATGGTATGCACTCATTGATAAGTGGCTATTAGCCCAAATGCTCGAATTACCCTAGATGCACAGAACACATGAAACTCAAGAAGGATGACCAAAATGCGAATGCTTCACTCCTTCTTTAAAGGGGGAACAAGAATACCCTTGGCAGGAAGTAGGGAGGCAAAGTTTAGAACAGAGGCAGAAGGAACACCCATTCAGAGCCTGCCCCACACGTGGCCCATACATATACAGCCACCCAATTAGACAAGATGGATGAAGCAAAGAAGTGCAGGCTGACAGGAACCGGATGTAGATCTCTCCTGAGAGACACAGCCAGAATACAGCAAATACATAGATGAATGCCAGCAGCAAACCACTAAACAGAGAACGGGACCCCCGTTGAAGGAATCTGAGAAAGGACTGGAAGAGCTTGAAGGGGCTTGAGACCCCATACGAACAACAATGCCAACCAACCAGAGCTTCCAGGGACTAAGCCACTACCATAAGACTATACATGGACTGACCCTGGGCTCCAACCTCATAGGTAGCAATGAATAGCCTAGTAAGAGCACCAGTGGAAGGGGAAGCCCTTGGTCCTGCCAAGACTGAACCCCCAGTGAACATGATTGTTGGGGGGAGGGTGGTACTGGGGGAAGGATGGGGAGGGGAAGCCAATAGAGAAGGGGAGGGGGAGGGGTTAGGGGGATGTTGGCCAGGAAACTGGGAAGGGGAATAACAATCGAAATGTAAATAAGAAATACTCAAGCTAATAAAGATAAAAAAAGAAAGAAAGAAAGAAAGAAAGAAAGAAAGAAAGAAAGAAAGAAAGAAAGAAAGAAAAGAAAGAAAGAGAGAAAGAAAAAAAAGACTAAAGGAACTTTTGAACTCGCCCAAGGAGACATTCAGAAAGAATGTGTAAAGGGCCACATGAATTGTCCCGACTATGTTAAGAATACGTCTTGGAGGTCCAACACAACGCTCAGCAAAGCCAGCTGTTGAGAGCTGCAACTGGAATGCCCCTGCTGCTGGCTCCACTCCTCTCCCTCTCTTTTCTTTGGATCCTTCTCCCTGAATTGACATCGTTTGATTACAGATGCATAATGTGGTCGATACTGCTTTGAATGAGGGTTCATGGGTTACACACTCAGGAGTGTTCATGGGTTACACACTCAGGAGTGTTCATGGATTACACACTCAGGAGTGTCCATGGATTACACACTCAGGAGTGTCCATGGATTACACTCTCAGGAGTGTCCATGGATTACACACTCAGGAGTGTTCATGGATTACACTCTCAGGAGTGTCCATGGATTACATTCTCAGGAGTGTTCATGGATTACATACTCAGGAGTGTTCATGGATTACACACTCAGGAATGTTCATGGATTACATACTCAGGAGTGTTCATGGATTACACACTCAGGAGTGTCCATGGATTACACACTCAGGAGTGTCCCTGGATTACACACTCAGGAGTGTCCATGGATTACACACTCAGGAGTGTTCATGGATTACATATGCAGGAGTGTTCATGGATTACACACTCAGGAGTGTCCCTGGATTACACACTCAGGAGTGTTCATGGATTACACACTCAGGAGTGTCCATGGATTACATTCTCAGGAGTGTTCATGGATTACATACTCAGGAGTGTTCATGGATTACACACTCAGGAATGTTCATGGGTTACACACTCAGGAGTGTCCATGGATTACACACTCAGGAGTGTTCATGGATTACACACTCAGGAGTGTTCATGGATTACACACTCAGGAATGTTCATGGGTTACACACTCAGGAGTGTCCATGGATTACACACTCAGGAATATTCATGGATTACATATGCAGGAGTGTTCATGGATTACACACTCAGGAATATTCATGGATTACATATGCAGGAGTGTTCATGGGGCTCCTCATGAAAACATGGACCTTTGCCATGGCTCTTATGTTTCCAATAATCATTTGAATAATTTGAAGATTATTCTTCTTCCTGTCTTCTAAGACCATATGTGGAACTGAAAAGGTACCCTATGTCAGGATTGGTTAGCCGTTACTCCCCACTGCCCTCTTTCTGTATAGACTAAAAATTATGAGAATATTTTTCTTTAGTATTCTTAGAATTATGCTGAATGATATCTATAAGAATGTATGCTAGTTTGAATGAAATGGGCCCCATAAAGTCATGTTTGGATACTTATCCCAGAATGGTTTGGGAAGAATTAAGAAGCTATGGATTTGTTGGAGGAGGTGTGTCACTAGTGGCAGCTTCCAGGTTTCAAAAACCTCTGGTTTCTGTTTGTGGATCATGATGTGAGCTCTAGCTACTGCACCAGCACCATGCCTGCCTCCTTGTGCCCATGCTCCCATTATGATGGCCATGCACTCTAACCTTGGGAGGCTATAAGCCCTGAAACTAACCCTTTCTTCTATAAATTGCATTGGTCTTAGTGGTTTTTTTCTATTAATCATTCCATTAATTTACATCTCAAATGTTATCACACTTCCTGGTTACTCCTCCACAAACCCTTCATTCTACATCTGCACCCTACCTACCCACCCTCTCCAGCCTCACCCATCCAGCATCCCCCTAATCTGGGGCATCAAAACTCCAAAGGACCAAGGGCCTCCCTTCCCACTGATGTCAGGCAAGGCCATCCTCTGTTACATATGTATCTGGAGCCATGGATCCCTCCAGCTACACTCCTTGGTTGGTAGTCTCATCCCTGGGAGCATTGGGTGGTCTTGTCAGCCAATGGTGTTCTTCCTATGGTGTTACAATCCCCCTGTAGTCCTCCAGTCCTTCTGTCAGCTCCCCCATCAGGGTCCCCGAGCTCAGTATGATGGTTGGTTCAAAGTATCCACATCTGTATTGGTCAGTTGCTGGCTAAACTTCTCAAGGAACAGCTAAATCAGGTCCTGTCAGCAAGTGTCTCTTTGGCAAAGCCAGCAGTGTTGGGTTTGGTGTCTGCAGACAGGATGGATCCCTAGGTGTGGTGGTCCCTGCATGACCTTTACTTCAGTCTCTGCCCAACCTTTTGTCCCTGTTCTTCCTTTGGACAGGAACATTTATGGGTTAAAAACTTTGAGACGGGAGGGTAGTCTCATCCCTTGACTGGGGGCCATGCCTATCTACTGGAGGCGGTCTCTACAGGTTCTAGCTCCCTATCACTGCACAGTTTGGTTAAAGTTATCCCTGCTGGGTCCTGGGAGGCTCTTGTTTCCCTGGAGTCTGGGACCCTCCAGTGGCTACTCCCAGTTCCCCATTCCCCACAGCTAAATATTTCCCTCCACCTTCCTGCAATCATCATGTTTCCTCCTCAATGCAGACTGAAGCATCCATACTCTGGTCTTCCTTCCTCCTAAGTTTCATATGGTCGGTGGGTTGTATCATGGGCATTGTGAGCTTTTGGGCTAATATCCACTTATCAGTGAGTACATACTATGTGAGTTCTTTTGTGATTGGGTTACCTCACTTAGGATGATATTTTCTAGCTCCATCCATTTGCAAGAATTTCATGAAGTCATTCTTTTTAATAGCTGAGTAGTACTCCATTGTGTAAATGTACTACATTTTCTGTATTCATTCTTCTGCCGAGGGACATCTGGGTTGTTTCCAGCTCCTGGATATTATAAATAAGGCTGCTATAAACGTAGTGGAGCATGTGTCCTTGTTATATGTTGGAGCATCTTTTGGGTATATGCCCGGGAGTGGTATAGCTGGGTCCTCAGGTAGTACTATGCCCAATTTTCTCAGGATCTGCCAGATTGATTTCCAAAGGGGTTTTACCAGCTTGCAGTCCCACCAGCAATGGAAGAACGTTCCTTTTTCTCCATATCCTCACCAGCATCTGCTGTTACCCGAGTGTTTGATCTTAGCTATTCTGACTGGTATGAGGTGGAATCTCAGAGTCATTCTTATTTCCATTTCCCTGATGACTAAGGATGTTGAACATTTCTTTAAGTGCTTCTCAGCTATTTGAGATTCCTTCATTGAGAATTCTCTGTTTAGCTCCGTACCCCATTTTTAATAGGGTTATTTGGTTCTCTGGAGTGTAACTTCTTCAGTTCTTTGAATATTTTGGATATTAGACCTCTATCAGATATAGAAGTGGTAAAGATCTATTCCCAATCTGTGGCTTGCCATTTTGTCCTACTGAAAGCATCCTTTGCCTTACAGAAACTTTTCAGTTTTACGAGGTCCCATTTGTTGATTGTTGATCTTAGAGAATAAGTCATTTGTGTTCTGTTCAGGAAATTTCCCCCTGTGCCCATGAGTTTGAGACTCTTCTCCACTTTCTCTTCTATTAGTTTCAGTGTATCTGGTTTTATATGGAGGTCTATGATTCACTTGGACTTGAGCTTTGTACAAGGAGATAGGAATGGATCAATTTGCATTCTTCTACATGCTGACCACTATTTAACCAGCAGCATTTGTTGGAAATGCTGTCTTTTTTCCACCAGATGGTTTTTAACATTCTTTCTCAAAGATTAAGTGACCATAGGTGTGTGGGTTCATTTCTGGGTCTTCAGTTCTATTCCATTGATCTACCTGCCTGTCTGTACCAATACCATGTGGTCTTTATCACTATTGCTCTGTAGTACAGGCTTGAGGTTAGGGATTGTGATTCCCACAGAAGTTCTTTTATTGTTGAGAACAGTTTTTGCTATCCTAGGTTTTTCGTTATTCCAAATGAATTTGCACATTGCTCTTTCTATGACGAATTGAGTTGGAATTTTGGTGGGAATTGAACTGAATATGTAGATTGCTTTCAGTAAGATGGCCATTTTTAATATATTAATCCTGCCAATCCATGAACATGGGGGATCTTTCCATCTTCTGAGGTCTTCTTTGATTTTTTTTTTCTTCAGGGACTTGAAGTTCTTGTCATATAGATCTTTCACTTGCTTGGTTAAAGTCACAACAAGATATTTTATGTTATTTGTGGCTATTGTGAGGGGTGTTGTTTCTATAATTTCTTTCTCAGTGCGTTTATCCTTTGAGTAGAGGAAGGCTACTGATTTGTTTGAGTTAATTTTATACCAGTCACTTTGCTGAAGTTGTTAACCAGCTGTAGTTCTCTGGTGAAATTTGTGTGATTGTTATGTTATACTATCATATCATCTGTGAATAGTGACATCTTGACTTCCTCCTTCCCGATTTGTAAACCTTTGATCTCCTTCTGAAACACTTTAATGCAGGAACCTAATGATTTAAGCATTGCTTATACCAAGTACAAATTTGTGCACACACAAAAAGATCATATACCAAGTACAAATTTGTGCACACACAAAAAGAGCAGATTACTAGATCTTTAATGTTTCTGGTATTTTACAAATGATTTAGGCCAACTAAACTAGACTTCCCTTAGTCATAATCAATGAGTAATAAGAGGCACCACATAGATAACTATAATCATATTTAAATATGTTGTGTATGGTATGACTGTGTGTAAGCATTTGTCTTGTGCTTAGCATTGAGTTCCGATGAGAATGAAAAATTAGGTTAATTCAAAACCCAAAATATATATGTCACACATAGGAAGCTATGAAAAAAAGGACATTTAAATTAGCTTCAAACACTGTAACATGTTAAATGTCCATTTGGTAATCACAGGAACAAATGGGAAGGTAGTTACTCAACCTGTCATGAACTTCTTTAGTTTTGACTGAAAGCACTCCAAATTTGCCTCAGTAATGAGAAATATAGGATTAATCCCCATAAAATAAAGAAAAATTTTAAACCTAGAACTGTATCCAATAGTTCAGGCTGACTTTGAATACATTATTTAGTCCAAGGGCTGGGGTTATAGGACTGAGTCAAAAGGCCACGCAGGATCAATATTAATATTACAAATAAATTTTTAAAGAAAAATTTAACATGTGAAAATAACAAACCTTGTTAGTTAGTGATATATTTTCACAACAAAATCATCTTTCTACTTCAGCTTTATTCCAGTGCCAGTAATGAGACAGAGAAGCTTAGTCACTACCCTGTTGTAGACACTGAAGAATGGCATTAGACTAAGGCTACTTCCTCCCTGGTGATGGACACAGTAGCAGTTCACTTAAACCATTGGTTGGACTGGCAGAGCTTGGTGTTTCCTCCCCCTGCACCAGCCACACCACTTCAGTGGAAAGAGAATTTTGTCCACTGACCTGTACAACACTATGTGACTTTGCACAAATATTCACACTGATTCTCATTTTTCTTTCCTTCTGGATTAGGGAAAAAATGCATAGCTTAGAAGAATGCTGAAGAATTGCAGATAAAACCCTACATATATTTTTCCTAGTGTCCATTTAAAATGCAAAACAGAGCCCCACAAACAATTCTGTTAGAGATGCACACTTCCTGGCTCTGAGACATGCTGAATCAGAATCAACACATTTAACAAATATCCCAGATGACTCTAGAGGACATGTTCTTGAAGACCTACTGTACTCAGTAACCATTGGGAAATGACAAGGATTTCTCAAGAAATTTTCCTCTTTAATATTCAATATATTAATTAAAAATTGATTACATTTTATTTATCATTCCTAATGTATAATGATAGGTATATGTTTGAAGGGGTCCTCTGACCTCTTCAGGAATCTGTTTCCTTTTTCCACTGTGTGGATCCTGGGGATCAGACTCAGGTCATAGATCTTGGCAGCAGATACATTTGTTTCTACTCAGCAATCTCGCTAGCCCATATTTACGTCTTATATGACTGCTTTTTTGTCTGGGGCCTCCCCAGCCAAGCCTTTGGTCAGTTCTACAGTTTTAGGTATGTATCCCTTCTAATTCTCTAATCCAACCAGGAAGTGGTTGGCTCCCCTCAGAACATCTATACCACTACTGCTCCCCTGGACGCATCTACCCAGGTAGTTCAGTGTTTAGGTACACAGGACCTACAGCTGAGTGTGATCCCTGAGTGACTTGTTTCCTTTAACAGCCTGCCTAGCACATCCCGGCACTATGAATGCTAGCGGAAAGGAAACCAACAGCTCAGTTCTGACTTAGAGCGCATCACAGTTCCTTTTTAAATGACGGATCCACAATAGGCTGTCGACGGCGTGAAAGAACTGACTTGTTTCTATTACGCACTGAAGTCCTAAACAAACGCAAGCCTGTCACACAACTCTGCACGAATGGTGACTAATTCCCGAATGTTGAGCAGGAGAATCCCACCGCTCTACGCTTATTTAACAATGATTAATTGGAGGAGTCAGTAACGTAATTATTCACTAAATAATTGATGTGGTTACTGCATCTTACAAAGTAAGGCGGCAGGGGCTGAAACAGTGGTTAAAATGAAAGCAACGTTGGCCTACTTCTAGTGAGGAGATCCATAATCCATACTGTCTCACAAAAACTACGAGGTTGAATCATCACCTTTCTCAGTCATTAGAGGTGCACGGTGAAATAATAAAATCATAGCTGAGATGTATGCTAGGATCAGAAGAGCTCATCAGGACCTTCTCACACTGGCATGGTTACCACTGGCCTCTGGCCTGTTGTATTTTATCACCACCCTGTAATGTACTTTTTTTTGGGGGGGGGGGTTCTTCTAAGTTGTGAAAACTCCTGAGTCATGGCTTCTAGTTTCAATGGACAGAAAGTTGAGGTGTGGGGGATGAGGATGCTGCCTTAGCTTTTGCCCATTTGCTTGTACTAATTATCTTGTCACAATGGTGAAGAAACTTCACTTTAAGACAAACGAGTCACAGATGAATTGATTTCCATGACCTCTGTGAGATAAGGGAAGCTCAAATTCCCTTTTGGACAATGATATTCTGAGCTCATGGCTAGCCTGGTTGATGTCAGTTAGGTTATTAGACCTTTGCTGGGTAAAATAGGTTTCACCAATCCAAATTGCTCGGTGATTATTTTAAAATATCGAAAAATAAAGTCCACAAAACATTTTTTTTTTTGAGGAAGATTTCCCAAATGTTGCCCAGGGCAGCCTTGAATTTTCTGTGTCGCCCAGGCTGAACCGGACTCATAGCGATCCTCCTACCGGTTTCCCCAGTGAGGGAATCTATTAATTTCGGGCTGCCCTTAATAATTATATCTATTCTGGGACCTTCCTTAGAGCATGTCAGCCTATTAATGACTTGTAATGTATATATAAATTCCACTTTAATATATTATATATTAAATATATATTGTATTTCTGATCATGTTTGAATCCCCATGGGGAGAATTTAGAACTATTTCCTGAATTAAGTAATTTGTTAACAGTAAACTCTTTCTGAGACCCCCCTCTCTTCACTACTCACCGGTTCCTAAAGTAGTACTGACTTTCTAGAAAATCGGACCGCGACAGCAGCTTGGCTAAAGTAGCCATGGCCTCAGAGGCCTGGAGTTCACCAAAATTGTTACTATCAGTCTCCTTGGCAACTGGGCTGAACCAAGAGCACTTCCGACTTACTCCCCTTTCCTTTTACTCTGTTTCAGTTTCAAGTAACTGCACAGAGAAATCAGATTTGTTCATGTGAGAACCGACTTCAGCCTACTGGATCCTTTCCCCTGGGAGCTCGAAGGGAGGACGGGAAGGGTCAGCTAGGCCAAGGGGAGCGAATGGTCGCTTCCAGCTTCCGGTTTCCGCCTCCAGCCGGCTTCCGGAAATTGCTCTCAAAATGCTGAAGTGCTGTGTGGAAGTGGCCGGGGCTGTGGGAGTTAGAGTCGGTCCTCGGGCCTGAGCCTCGAGGCCGCGCTCCCGGGTGTCGTTGATGTTTGGGGCCGACGGGCGCCCAGCGATCGGAGCCGCCGCCGCCGCCCGGAAGAGCTGGTGAGCTCGGCGGGCCGTTGGGAACGGGGCGAGCTAGCAGGGGAGCAGCTCGCCCGGCTCCGGGTCAGGGAAAGCCGGGTACCGATTTCCTTCAGGCCGTGTTCCCGTTTCCCCTGCAAAACCGGCCATATCGTACTAGATTCCGTGGCCGAAGAGATTACAGAAATCCCCAGTTCCGGAAGTTTCTGAGTGGCAGAGACCTCAGGCCCTCGTACTCCCCGCGCATCTCGGTTCGTGTAAAACCTAAGAAGTTTTCCACCACCCAGGAGGTTCAATCCTAGTTCACGTGAGATGGGTTCTTTTCCAGGAGCCTTATGTTTGAGGTTGGAACTTGTCTTTAGTGTATCCTGACCCCATCGCTGTGAGTTTCCAAACTCACACTTGATCCTCATGGCATCCCTCGCAGGCACAGAAAATTTAAGAGGCAAAGTTTTCCCGTGCCCGTGAGTGCCAAAGATAGTAGCTACGTTTTGGATTTTCTGGTTGAAAACCTTGGTCGCCAACCTCTGCCCCCTCCATCCCGCCCACCCCCCCATCCTCCAGTATTTCCTGCAAGGCATTTCCCATCAGAGAAACAGTGTAACAAGAAAGTAGATGTCCTGTGGACAATGTTGAAACATAAAAATCTAACCAGTAAGTCAAGAACTGTGATCTTAAAGATCACACCAGTGGGCTGTGATGTCTGATTGCTTTGCATCACCGACAACTGAAAAGTTAAAAGAATATCTTAGGTCAGATATCTTATTTGGTTCCTCACGAGAGATCATTTTTTAACGAGTGTCCTTTTTCTTGTGACTTTTAAGTCGTCACGGTTTTCAGTTAGAAGAGTAGATGCTTTTTAAATGAGCAAGTTTAGTTGGCGTGCGCGGCTGGAAATAAGAGGCACAGGTCACAATGCATTAGTTTTTCTGAGCTTTGGCAGTTGTTCATGCAGAAGGAACCACCACAGAAAACAAGGTTAAAGGTTCTTCCCGACATCCTGGTGTTTCCTCTAAAGTGTACTTTTCTCAATGTTTCAGTGTTCCGTGCCTTGGTAAGGAAGGGAGGTGAAATGTGTTCAGCAGATTGGTCTGGTCCTAGTAAAGAGGAAGTAATTTGTATACTAGTTGACAAAAACAAACAGTGACCCCATTTACTCTTCGTTTTACTCTCCGTCACCTATCATGCTCAGATAGGGCTGTATGTATTACTTGTCTATTACTAGGTGTGTTATTCCTCTAAGCAGGAGTTAACTGCAGTTGTGTTTTTACCTGCTAGACAGCTCATCGCCTGTAATGAGACCAGAGTGTCATTAGCACCTGTCAGCTCGTGTTTTTGAAAGAAAGTCTTAAAATGAGTCTTAATTGTGTGTTCCACAAAACCGGAACCCTTCTTCTCAACTTCATGCCAGACCACTGTTGTCTCCCACTCCGTCCTTACCACCCTCATCAGCAATCTCACTTTCCTTTCTTCTCTCTTTCCCTGTCTCAGGTGGAGTTTTGCTCTGTAACCCAGGCTGACCTCCTCCTGGCAGTGGGCACCGGTCTCAGCCTCCCCTGTACTGAAACTACAGGCACGGAGCTGCCTTGCGCAGGCTTTGCTATTTCTTAACGAAGTTTTTGTTGTTTCGTTCTTTGAACTGTCTTACACGATTGTTTTATCTAGGTTATGAAATCCCCATGGTGTTGGTGGTTACTACCACTAAGTAGTTAATTATTAATTAGTCTTGGTTCTATCTGTGTGTGTCATCTCATGTAAATTCTCTGCGATAGGCGCCGTGCATTCTTTACAGCCTAGATAAGGTGGCAGCAGAGGTAAAGATAATTTAAATAACATCTCTAAGAGGTTTATTTGCAGTATGATTGATGCTAGTGTACTTAAATTCCTCACTGCCCTTGTGCACTCTGTTCTGTCTGACTAAGGTAATATCTATAGGCATCTATGAATTAGAAAATACATGTCCAGATTTGTAGACTAGCCTATAATTTCTGAGATAGTCTTTTTTTTTTTTTATTTTTAAACTGTTTTGTGGCTTTGTTTTAACAATAATAAAAAGCCATTTTAATGGGTTCTGGGCCTTTGCTTCTGCAGTTTCATTCTTATCTGGCATTTCATTTTCTTTATGTCTGGAAAGCGATATAATAAAAACTGCTTCTTTTGAGTAGTTGGGTTTGTTTTGTTTGCTTGTGTTTTGGTTGGTTAGGATGTTGAACTCAGTTTCGTAAATAGTTAGCTTTGCCTGATTCCACATATTCTTCCAGTCAAAGATCAAAACAATAGCCAGGATAATTGGGGGCAAATACTTGTGGGATAGCTTCTTAGCATCCTTTGTGTGTCAAGCTGGAAATCTTTAAGCTTTGGTAATTTGCATTCATTTTCACCTTTATGTAAACTATTTGTCTTATTCACAGAACAAACATGTTAAAATCCCTATTTTCTGAAGGTTTTAGTAACATCACTTTCCCTCTGTGATTTTTTTTGCCCTACATGTTCCTGTCATCTGGTTATATGTTGAGCAGTATGCCAGGGACGTATATTTAAATCTTAGCTGTCTTCATGTTCCTGATCTAGGAATTCAGAATATATATTCAGTAAATATTTACTGTGCAGTTATCATGTATCAGCAATGAAACATTTCTTATCCTATCAAAAGTTTTAACTGAATTACTCTTTAAATTCAAATTTTTTGCTCTTGTTTGACTTAGATTCCGATTGCATTTTGTCCAGGTATTAAAGAAAATAAGTAATTTACATTTTGAAAACAGAGGCAGTGAGAAAAGCTCGGATGACTCTTGAAGTCAGTCATTGAATGAAGTAACAAAATCAAGAACCGGTCTCCAAGTTTGTCGAATGAGCTCACATTATCAAGTCACTAGCTGAAAAGTGGAAGTAGATTTTACTCTCTTTTTTTGAATTAAGTTTGTAAATTTTTTCTAGGGTAAAGAGGAGAGGAAGTGGTTTCCTCAGATGTCTGCGGTGACAGAGTGACAGCGCGGTAGCTTCCAGCAGACAGGACAACTTGGTGCAGTCAGGGGAGCTTTGGGTACGCTGAAGGGGAGTGGGTTTGCCGGTTTGTTAGCGAGCTTTGTGGTTCCTAACTGGGGAAGAGAGATTCGCCTCTAACTCTCTTCTTCCTCGTATCTGTGCATTAAAGCAAGAATCAGATGCATTGAAAGCAAGGTCTCAACTGTGTAGCCCAGGGTGGCCTCAACATTGGAGGGGATTCTGCCTCTGCCTCGTTCGGTGATGAGGTCACAGGCGAAGTCCACTAGACCAAGCCGTAGGACATAGTGTTTCCTTTTTGGGTTTGAAGATCCAGGTTTTCATCTTTTGTTTCTGTGTGTATGTCACGGAAGTCAGAGAAGGTTATAGTTTCCCTGGCCTCTTCTTACCCAGCAAGCCAGAGACTTAGGAGGCTATAAGCTGCTTGCCCAGTGCTGCACAGAGATCTGGGTCCCGGCAAGGCAGGAAGGATGCCTAAGTGCCGCAGAGCCAGCCTTCCCTCCTGAGACGCAGCTCTTACTAAATGGCTCTGCCAGGATCCATTTCACTGTGGTGGTGCTTTGGGGACCCCAGAGCTCTGGGCAGGCTAGGCAGGTATTTTACCAGTGAGCCATGTTACTGCTCCTGCTTGAGTAAAGACTCATTTTAATACATTTAAACAGTATGATTAAGGAAGGAAAATTTTAAGTTCCATTGAACATCAGAAATTTTAACATTTAATAAGGTAAATCTTACGGATCATATTTTTGTTTGATTAGTCTTAACATGTAGAGCTTCCCCCTGGGGTGGCCCCTTTCACTATTTATGTTTATTCACTCATTGCCACATTTGTATTGCGATGTATTAATTTTCATCCGCACATTTGGGCTAGGTGCTGTGTACGTAGAAGACCTTTTCTTTTTAAATCTTAAATAAAGTGCAGTAGTTACATAATATGGGAATATATATACATATATATACATATATGTGTATATATATATATATATATATATATATATTCCACCGCTATGCTCTCATTTGTGAATAGTCATAATATGCTGTGTATTCATAAGTGTAGTTCTTGACTACGGTGCACACTGAATTTGTATTTATGTAGACCAGTGGTTTGCAACCTGTGGATCTCAACCCCTTTGGGGATCGAATGACCCTTTCACAGTGTATTTTACAGTTAGTTGCCGTTAGTAAAGTAGATAATCTTAGCAGAAGAAAGAGTCCATGTTCTAGAAAAATCACAATGGGAGTATGATTATGAACTAGGTGATAAATATTTGATTTTTTTCCATTTCAAATATTGATAACTGAAACAGTTTAGTTCCATTTAGAAGAATTTTGCTTGTTTTTTTTTTTTCTTTTTTAATTAACTGGCTTGGTTCATTCAGTAGATACACATTTAAATTAAATTCTCTTATTACACTGATATTTTTAACAGTATCCAGGACACCAAACATATATATATATATATATATATATATATATATATTTTTTTTTTTTTTTTTTTTTTTTAAATATGGTCTCTGCCTGCCTCTTAGGAATAGCAGTTGCTGGAAATAGAAGCATCAGAAACGATAGTTATTAGTAAACTAGTTAACTGAGTTTGGGCTGTGTTTTCTGTATTCTTACTCTCTTTTTATGTATTGAAATGTGGGGAAGAGGTGTTACCTGTCAACGTTCAATCCTGGGAAGACATAACAGGACTTCAGGACTAAGGGCAGCTTTGAGGTTTTGTCAGAAAACATTAATCTTTGAGAAGAAAAAAAAGCCTTCTCATGCTGTGTTCTGTTCCTTTCATCCGTCTTCCCAACTGGCGTACAGTGTTTTAGAAAAATCACTTTTTGGAAATAGTGGTAAGGAATGCAAAGAAGGCAAGTTATTAATAGTGCCTAAAAAGAACGTGAAAACAAACCTGATTGAGGCCCTGCATTTTGAAAACAACTGGCTCATCAAATCTTGGACCAAATACATTTAATATTGCTCAGCATAACCCAACACTACTTGGCAGGCGCTGGTTTCCTTGATAAAGTCTGTGACCATAGCAGGACTGTAAGCCATGCGAGCTGCTGCTTTAGACATTCCCCCCAGCCGTTTCCCACCATTTCAATCCCAGTGAAGAAACCTCACATATGAAGAAAAACAACTCAAGTGGTATGTTCACTGAGCTATATCAATTCAGATTAAAACCTGGCAGTTCCGTAAGTCTTGCTTTGTACTGAAGAGTCTTACATTTCTTCATTTCTTTTATACAAGGACTTTTGTAAGGAAATAAGAATGTTTGCTATAAAGTGTCTTAGTAGAGTGGTCTAATGTTACTTCAGTCACCTGCCCGAGCAGAGGAGATCCAAGAGCTGCTGGCAACATGGTCTGTTACAGTTTATCTCTTTCTACTTCATGCCCTTTTACCTGAGATGAAAGTGAAACAATATGATGTTAGTTGGCTAATATTGTTGGCTCATGGCGGGGGTGGGGGGGTGGGGGGGTGGGGGGGTGGGGGGTGTGTTCTTGGAACTGAGTTGTGGTCTAGTCAGAGCAAATTAGGGGTGGAAAATGACTAAATTTAGAATTGAAATTGTATTAAATACATTTTTTTGTGTTTCTGCAGTTTTGAATGAATCCTCTAATTTTTAGTTAGTTCATGCTTGAATGATACCATAACATTCATTGGATTCTTCTAGTTAAAATATTTTATTTTCTTAAGAGAAACAATAGAAATTGATCAATGCTGCCTTAATTTCAATGAGATTCTAAGAAAATTTGCTTTCATTCTTAGTCATGCTAACATTTTGTTAAACCTTACTAATTATTGAAATCCTTTTCCAATAAAACTTAGTCAGCGAGGAGCTGGAAATATGCCAAAGCAGTTAAGAGCCCTGGCAACTCTTCCAGAAGACACAGGTTCAATACCCAGGCACCCCCATGGCAGCTCAGCCATCTGTAACCCCAATCCCACAGAAATCCCCCAAAACCTCCTTCTGGCTTTCTTACACACTGTTTGAAGAGCTTAAATATACATGTAGGCAAATCACTAATATGTTAAAATAAAAGTAAATGAGAAATTTTTAAAAATGAGTTGATGAGTATCCTATTTCAGTGGACGGAATGGGTGTATTAGCTTACTGTAACGTTAAGAGCAGTGACCCACTCAGGCATGGTGGTGTGTGGCTAGCTTTCTAGCTCAGGATGGACTTCATGAGGGTCAGACTTTTGGGGGCCTCACAGAAAACAAACAGGGATCAAGACCACTGCCTTTCTCATCTGAGGTGGCATGCCAGACTGCCTTTAAAATAAACTGTAAATTTACTTGGAGACTTATTTATTAATTTCATGTCTTAATATGTAATTTTGAACTATCTGTTCACTCAGTGATAAGACCATTTTTGTCTTCCAAAAGCAGTTATATCTGAACCAATGATAGAAATTTTTAGAGAAATGATCCCAATTTTAATGCATATAAAAGTGTCTTTAAGTGAATTTGTTTAAAGATGTACTCTTATGTTCAGAGATGATAAGCTTTTCAGGTTACATTCTTCAGAGAACTAGTTTTAAAGGAAAAGAACAAGTCATTAGTTGCACTAAGAGAAAACAAATAGACAGTTATTAACACACAATCAGACGATCAGTTATAGCTCCTGTTGGCTTGGTAACCATGTTAGCTGAGAAGGGTAGGTCCATCTATGCTGGAGTCTGAAGCCAGAGCTATGCTGGGGTCTGAAGCAGACTTACATATTGAAGCCTTCTGAAGGAAGAAAGAAATCCCATGATTTCTAGAGTTTGTTAAAATGTGTTTGAACCACCATGTGTCTGAAAACTGTGTGAGTATTTTTGTTTATGTTCAGATTATGCGAAGAGCTGGGTCTGGAGTTGTGGTAATTCCTGTCTCAGGCTCTACTCTGCCAGCCCTGCAGGGTACTTTACCTGAACTCAGTTCGTCTTCACCAGCCTTGCTGCCCGGCATCTTGTGTTGGTTTAGGCTTTCTAGATCTCTTCCTGTTGAGACAGCAGCCAGGTATCTAAACGCGAGCCTTTGGCTTTTGTGACGTGCACTAAGGCTGCCTAATAGTTACAGTAGTGAGACAAAGCTATAAAGTGTGGATGGTGGAGTTGTGGCAGCGGTCTTCCTGCCCTTGATCAGCACCGGGGCTCTGGAATCAGATGCTAGGACTTGAAGCCCTTGTGCACCACTCAGATAGGCACAGTGACTGGTCTCTTGCTGTTTCTATTTCGCTTGTCACCCCAGAGTGGTGTGTGAGAGTGCAGTGAAGTAATACAGTTTACACATTGACAGGTATTAGCCCCTCAACCCTTAGGTGGGATGTGTAGGACTGTAAATACCAGCCCTTTCCTGCACCATGGACGTCCTTGGGTTTTAAATGAAGATAAGAAGTTACAGGCTGTCATGGGAACTCTCTAGAGTTAGAGTGCCTGGATGGTAGGGAGTGTGTGTCAGTAGAGATCTTGTAGGCAAGGGTTGGAAAGCTGCTTAGACACTGCTTGATTTTATTCAGAATGAAAGAAAACCACCTAACGGGGCTCATTTGCTTATGGCTACTTCTATTAAGAAGTCCACTGATAAAGATAGTATGCCCTAGATAGCCTGAGATATTTGTAATCCCACCCTCTGCAAAACAAGTGTGCTCACCCCTCTTATAAACTTTACCAGCTTTATTGGCCTCTAGAAGGCTGTTGGGAATATTTTGATGCCCTGGGTCCCTGTTGAACTTAATTTGAGAAGTGATAGGCCATGGGTTTCAAAAGAAAGATACACATCTGAAGCACCTGGGCCATTTAAAGATTGTCACAGCAACTAATTTAACTCAATTGGGGACAGACTGTGGAACGGACTACATAATTTAGTAAAAGGCTCCAAGCTCTCCAGTTAGTTGCTGGTGCAAAGACTTTGTAGTAGGCTGCTTCAGACTGGGCTAGTGATGGCCCTGCAGACCACTGAGGTTCCAGTTTGGAATGCAATACAGTTTCTACTCTGCTTGCTAGGAGTGCTTAGTAGCCTAAAGGTATGCCCCCAGACTGGTTAAACTGTCTTTGTGTGTCTGACACACTCGTGGGTTAAACTATCTTTGTGTATCTGACACACTCGTGGAGATGCCTCTCTTTTAGGGCAGTGATGAGGTAAAGTGTATGGAAAGTAGGCCATACACCTCCTTTCCTTAGGAATCAGTGGGCAGGAAGGGACTGGGAAAGTTTTTAGGCAGTTGATTTTAAAGAAGGGGCAGATGTGGACTGAGGAACAGTAATTTATGCAGAAAAACATTTTCTACGATTACATAATAATCATGTAAAAGTTCTGGGATCCTCGGGGTGTGTGTGTGTGTGTGTGTGTGTGTGTGTGTGTGTGTGTGTTCACCCATGTTGCATGTGGATACCAGAGATTGGCTTGTAATGGTCTTCTTCATTTCTCCACTTCTTCTTTTGAGATAGTCTGTCATTCACCCTAGAGCTCAACGGGTGAGCCCTCAAGGTCTGCCTGCCTCTACCCAAGTACTGCGGTTACAGATGTGATCCCCTGCCCAGCTCCTACGTGGGTGCCAGGGATAGAAAGGTGGATCCTAAGCCTTGTGCATCAAGAACTTAACCTGCTGACCCCACTTCCACTACCGAGTGGTACTGTACTTAACCTGTCCTGAAGTGATTCCAGTGTTAGTTAGGAGTTTACCTTTAGAGACAGGGTCTGCTTTGCATCCCAGACTTCCTGACTTCAAACTTAATGCTTCTGTTGTAGCTTCCTGAGTGCTGGGATTATAGATAGGTATGTGTCTCCACACCCAGCCACTCCTATGTTAAATTTTAAAAAAGCACAAAAATTTACTCCAGTCAGATTGAAGCTGTCATCCTTTGAATAGTTCAGTCATATTCCTTTCAGACATCTTGTGGAGAATATTATTTATACCCATATTTAGAGTGAATTGCTTGTGTGGAAAACTAGGTTAATACTGAGTGACTTTTTTTTGTTCTCTGAAACATATAGGCATTTCAGTCGAACAATGGAAGAGCTTGTTCACGATCTTGTCTCTGCACTGGAAGAGAGCTCTGAGCAAGCCCGAGGTGGTTTTGCTGAAACGGGAGATCATTCTCGAAATCTGTCTTGCCCCCTGAAGCGCCAGGCCAGGAAGAGGAGAGGGAGGAAGCGGAGATCCTACAATGTTCACCACCCCTGGGAGACTGGCCACTGCTTAAGCGAAGGCTCGGATTCTAGTTTAGAGGAACCAAGTAAGGACTACAGAGAGAAGCACAGCAACAACAAAAAGGACCGCAGTGACTCCGATGACCAGATGTTAGTGGCGAAGCGGAGGCCGTCCTCCACCTTAAACAACAGTGTTCGAGGTAAGCGACTTCTGTGGCATGAGTCTGACTTCGCGGTGGACAACCTTGGGAACAGAACTCTCCGCCGGAGGAGGAAGGTGAAGCGCATGGCGGTGGATCTCCCGCAGGACATCTCCACCAAAAGGACGATGACCCAGCCGCCTGATGGCTGTAGAGACCAGGACATGGACAGCGATGGAGCCAGCCAGTATCCCGAGTTTATCCGCAGTAAAGTCAAAAAGCGGAGGCTGAAGGTGATCAGACCGAAAGCCCCGGAGGAAGGAGCGGTGTTGGAGAGTGAAGAAGTAAGCCAGGCCGACAAGGACAAGATGGAGTATGTGGAACCGAAAGCCTCAGATGAGCTCAGGAGTGAAAGGTGACTTTTCTCCTCCACCTCAGTGTGGCTGTCTGCTGGCCTGGGGCGCCACGTAGTTTATATGTTAATTAGTGTTTAGATAAACGCAGGTCTCCACAGTGACAGTGATACTACTTTGTACCTAGGTTTGTGTTTCTTCATACTTTATAGCATTTTCACAGAAAGCAGAGTCGCTCGTTTCACTTAGGTAGTGTTTGCTGTGTTATAATTGTCTTGATTTCCAGCTACAAAGTGAGAAAGTGACGTTTTTGTGGCAAAGGGAATGCTTCTGAATTGCAGTGCTTTAGGTTATCTCACTGTGTCATTAGGGAGCTGTGGCCTTCGGAGCATTTTAGGGTGCATACTCATTATTCTGTTTCCTGATATTCAGAGTTCATACCCTGTGATGCGTGGGGCTTGGTGCGTTGATCTATAGCTTGCTAGGGGATTCTGTTCACTTAGGAAACATAAAGGCCTGATTTATGCTGTGGAAGCAGCTGATCTTGGCCCTTTAAAAAATGGAAATTGTAGCATTCCTTTCTGTCTTTCTCGGGAGCAGGCTGCCTTTAATGTAATTGCCGCATGCTCTTTGCATGTCCGACGGAGCAAGCCTTCGCCATTTATCCACCCGGACTGTTTATAAGAGCGAGCGATCAGTGCTCATGTGGTCAACACACGTCCTTATGTTTCTTAGAGCCAGAGCCTGAAGACAGTGCATGGTTCTTGGAAAAGGGTCTGAGTTCTAAGTTTAATTTAATTAAACTTGGCCTCATTTTGACCTTGGTGATTGCAGGCTTTGGATATTTGTGTGTTTGTGTGACAGTGGTTATGATAACCCAGAATGCTAGTTTGATTAGACACTTTACTGTTTACATGGGTTTCCCTTAAGAAAGTAAAACAGTAACTTTGTTTCTTTCTAGAAAGTTGTTTGTGCACAGGGACAGGGTTGGCTGTATTCTAGTTCTGAGTCCTTGTGACTGAGACCCTCGGAGCCTAAGGCAGCCAATGCTTTTGCTCACTGCTGGGGTCATGGCAGTGTGGGCAGTGGGAAGGAGAGATGGGAGTTCTGGGTTATTCACAGGTCGCCCACTTTGCTGGCTGGTTTGGAAAGCCCTTCCCTCTTGTTTCTCTGCCTCTTTATTGATCTGCTTCTTCCTCTTTTCACCCTGGAACCATAGTGAGGCAGAATCCTTTCTCGTTTATTTCTCCTCTTTTTTTCAACAAAAATCACTGTCCGGGATATTAAGTTTCCCAGTTTCTCACATCCCAGCATATTTAAATATAGTATTTTAATTTAAACTATATTTCCTCTGAATTTTAAACCTTTCTTGATACAAGTTTTCTGTTGCCATTTAAAGGTTTCGTGCAATTTCTTCTGTAGAAAGATTGCTACCTGGTTAAAGTGAAGGCTTATTTATATTTTCTTGGACTTGATTTATAGTTAGGAAAACTATAGTTTGAGTGTGTGTGCACGCGCACATGTATGCGTATGGCAAACATTTGATTAGCTACCACACTGTGCATGACTCCAAGACTGAAAACGCAGGCCCTCTCTCCAGCGTCCTCCTGGGCTGTATTAGGCACCCCAGCTCATCCTGAGAACGTTCTGTGTGAGCGAAGGCTTCTCACAGCAGCTGTCTTTGAAAGCAAGAGCTACGACTTGTTCAGACAAGGGACGGCTGGAGAGTCAGCAAGGAAATGACATGCCTGTCAGATCCGTGTAGGACGAAGTGTCTGCAGCTATGCTACAAGGACGTGAAGAGGCTCTGAGGCTACAGCAGCGGGGCTTCTTTAGTGCCGGTGTGCTGTGGGTTCAGATCTCATCACAGGAAATGGGAAGTGTAGGCAGTGAAGAAACTGTGCACAACACAATCTTGGCAGCAGTGTTCTGTTGACCTTTGACTGACCTCAGTCCAGACAGTGGAGGGTAGAGTCTGTCTGTGCCTGCAGGTGTCTAGGCTGTATTTGGAACACTCTCAGATGATGCCTGAGTTTTATTCATAGAAAAAGAAATGGACCAGTGGAAATATTAATCAATATTAATGTGTGTATGTTTCTCATGGAATATATTCTCACCTGAGCAATAGTTACAAAAATCATTTCCAAAGAGGAGAGAGATGCTGTGTCCTTACAGGTGAATCGTCATGTGCTCTAGCTGCCCTTCTGGTTAAGGTCTTCTTCCGTGAGCATAGCGACAGGGAAGTGTGTGTAGCACTGGCAAGGTATCGGGAACACAATAGAATTACTTTTCGCGTCCATAAAAACACCTCAGTAGAGAGCGAGGATCACTGCAGACTGGCTTTGCGGGAGCTGAATTGCACACATCTTGGGCCATTGTGTTGTGGACAGAGGGGAGCATGCTTCTTGGAGGAAGGGCATGAACAAGAGTGCCTGCCAGGCATGAGGATAGGAAGAACAGAAGGAAACCAGCCCATAAAAAACCTGCAAGTTGAATTCTGCAAGTATAAATTAAGAATTTTTATTTCTTACATCGAAAGCTGTCTTAAGTGGTAAATGTATAGATGAATGTTTTATGAGCTTTTAAAAAGTAATTTTAAGTTTACAAAAGCATTACAAAGGCAGTTGGCAGAGTTCCTACCTTTAACATTCTTGTCCTCTGAGTCCATTCCCTTTCCATGGTGATATTCTGTTACTATGAGACCTCCATCTCAGTTCATGAGTACAGTGCGTTTATTAGAATTACTGTTGGTCTTCTCTCTCTGGGTATTCTGCTTAACCTGTAGTCAACCAGTTAGTTATACTGTGAAAAGGTGAACTGGTTGACTGTAGAGTAGATTAGAGTGGTAGATGTGAACCCAAAAGACGATGACAGCAGAAACACCGTGAATTGACTCACCGTTTGCAGGCCATAAAACACTTGTTCTCTGAGGCCAGGCTCAACCGGGTATACTTAGTAAGCATTGGTCTAATTGGAAAATGTGCCTACCCAATCTGATTATGGCGTGCCACACTAGACTTCCAGGGGCATTGGATATACAGTCTGTCTCTAGGGACTCTGAGGGACTCTGAATTGTAAGGACATTTTATCTGGGGGTTTCAGAAGAGGTATTGTGGCTGAGGTGTGTTAAGGATGGGGTTAAAAGAAAAACAGGAAAAGCAGAAATAGCAATTTGGGTCCTGCCTACATAGAGGGAGGTCAAACTTCCATGGCCCTCTCCTGCATAGGAGGGCGGTCCAACTCCTGAGGTGTTTATCACTGTCATGCAAGGACATCTGTGCTTGTAGATGGATGGCGTGGCTTTAATACCTAAGAAATACTGATGTATAGGAAACTTCAAGAGTCAATTAGAAGAAAGTTTAAAAAATGAGTCTCTAGACAAGTTCTTATACCTTTCATAAGTTTATTTTTGAAAAGCACATATAAACTCATAGTTTGTATGCAAAATCTATGTGGATTTAGGTCTTAGTAGTGACTTTCATCTTAAATATTTTATAATATGTTAAACAGGCTAATGGGCCTGATTTTAATAAGCTAGGCTACATTGTTTTACGTTTTTTTGGTTTGGGCTGAGAGTCATGGCACTTGGTCCAGGTCAGCTCTGCATTCGGTTTTCAGAACTCACATGTAGGAAGGGGTGAACCGATTCCTTATAAGCTGTTGCCACGGACAAAATCTTCAGACTGTGCTATGTGCACATGCGTGCACACTCACACAAATAACTACTTTTTAAAACATTATTGGTTTTTGTTTTATGTACATTGGTATTTTGGCTACATGTATGTCTGTGTGAGAGTGTTGGATCTCCTGGAACAGGAGTTAACAGATAGTTGTGAATTGCCATGTGGTTGCTGGGAATTGAACTGAGGACCTCTGGAAGAACAGCCAGTTCTCTTAACCATCGAGCCATTTCTCCAGCCCCCAAATAAATACTTTCTAAAATGACTGATTTAATTTAAAAGGCCAGCAGTGACAATTTCTTGATCAGTTAAAATCAAGAGATAAAAGTAAGCAAGGACAGAGAGCTTTCAGATTTAACAGTTTTCTAAGAGGCCAAGCTGTTCATGATTTGTTCTTATTTTTGTTACATTTTCATTTAACGAGCCTATCATATATATAAATATTGGTTCCATTAGAACCATCATAATGGTGTGTTCATTTTGGAGTATATGTTATTCATTTAAATTTCCATATTAAATTTGAACCTGTGTCTTATTCTCTAGTTTATACAGAAAAATGAGAATCTTGGTTAATATTGGCTGAAACTCAACTTTGTGGCTTGACTTTGTGCTATGGCACTGTCACCAGCATGGACTCTTTTTCTCCTTGGGAAGCAATGGTGCTGATGTGAAATTGTCAGAACAGCTTTTCTAGACTATCTACAAATGTAGTTATGGAAGTCATTTCCCATAGGCCGTGTTTCTGTACTGAGGAAAGTTTCAGCTTGCTTCTTAGCGACCTCCTGTCTTATGGAGCTGAGGCTCGAGCTGAATCGCGCAGCACAGCAGAAGGGAACCGTGAGCCTTCCATGAGAGCAGGGAACAGAATGTGTCCCCGTGTCAGCACTCTGCAGTCACATCTGCTTACTGTCCAACTCTCCGCTAGACTCCTGGGCTTTTATGCCTCCTAATAATGTGTTCTGTGGTTAATGGAACTGAGACAGTTGAAATTTGATTTGAAAAAAAAAAGAAAAAAAATCTTATTTTCTTTCAGATCTTTGTCAGGCTCAGGTCCATCTCTGGGTTGCCGTCTCTCTTTAAAGCTTGAGGGCTGAGGGATCAATTGTTGTTTTGATCTGCTTCATTTGTCTTCTTTTCCTGGTCGTAGTGACTCCAGCAGCCTCAGCAGCACTGATGCCGGCCTGTTCACCAACGATGAGGGAAGACAAGGTACCGAGATACTTACTGTTCCCCTTTAGAAAAGTCCATTTGTCATAGAAGCTGCGAACAGCAGCCCCTTGGCATCACAGATGCTACTCAGACTGCTCTTTAGTGTGGTAGCTAGTCTCTGAACTCCACAGAAGACGTCCTGGAATGACAAGACACTGAGTCCCATCCTCCTTATTCCAAATGTTTGTAAAACTAAGCATTCGAGTGGATTTGTAATGGCTTGTCATTTTATTCAGTTGTCACACACTCTCCAACTCATATGTAGTTAGTGGCGTTTATGGAATTCACTATTATAAACTAATGAACACACTATCTATATTTGAGGTCTTTTCTATCCTGCAGTAACCCAAAATCTTTTTAGACCTCAGCATCGCAGTACTTTGAGTGAGGAGTTGTGTTCACCTAGGCTGATTTCACCTACTCACAGCAGCCAACTTCTCTCATTCACAGTACAGACCATAAAGTTGAGCCAATATGGACTGAGCACAGAGGGGTCTTTTTTCTTATAAATGCAGTATTAAGTCCAGGAATGGTAGCCTATGCCCTTAATCCTTGCACTTAGAGGCAGAAGCAAGCAGATAATATCTGTGAGTTCTACACCAGCAAGGGCTACTTAGTGAGACCCTGTCTTTAAGAAAAAAACAAACAAACAAACAAATCACTCAAACAACACAGAGAAGGCATTAGCAGAAACTAGGATCTACAGAAAGAAACAGAGTATTTATTGCCTTAGATGGGTAATGGTGCCCATGTTGTCTCGCAGACCTCCTTGGTGAGGAACACACATCGATGACTGCTCTTTCCACATCTGTGCGCTTTCTCAGGAGCATGTCAGGAGAGGTACCTGGATAATAGACTCAAATTTTGTTAAAATACAGACCTTGCCCGGCTTACAGATGCTGATATGATCAAACAAAACGCTAAACTTTAGTAAAAAGAACTTCTTGGCCAGCCTGGTACTCTTTAGAAGCACTGGCTTTCAGAAGAAATAACACAGAAATTGTGAGTTCGCTGCATCTCATGTTGCTGAGGGATTTTCTATCAATTCATTTACCTTGTTCTCGTTTCATTTCATTCATTAAGAACTGTGTGAGTTCCAGTTTTTATTTATTTATTTTGAATGGGGAACTAATCCAGCGGAAGTGGCTTTCTCCATGTTACAGGAGGTAGAGTTTTACCTCACCCATCCTGTCCTTGCCCATGCTCTTAATGACTGTTGATTTACTTTTCACAGTATGGTTGCACATCATATAAAAGTGAGGTCAAATAACTTCATTTTTCCAGAGTAGTTTTTGCTTTCCTTTTTGGGACAGGTTCTGTGTGTATGTAACTTGCCTTCTTCAGCCGTGCCTTCCAAGTGCAGTGGTGGGATTAGGCTTGTGTCCATACCTGGTTATGTTGTGCTAATGACAATTCAGGTACAAGAAAGTCAAGTGAGTCCCTGCTTGCATTTTATAGACCTGCTCTGTGACATTTTAATTTACCTCTTCTATGAAATGTTAATATTTAAGTTTTATAAATTTTAATTTTTTAACAAAATATTTTTGTTCTCTAATTTAAAGTCTTGTGATTCTCACTTTACAGTTGCTTTTAACTGTTTATCTGTTTCTCGTGTATCATCCTCAGCTAAACTTTGGGCTTCTTTGCACTGCTTTTGTTTCATGATTGCAGTTTTCATCTTAATAGTAAGAAATTTCAAAGTCAGGAGTCCTTCAAAGGGCAAGCTCATGAGTGGAAACTCTGCCAAGCAAGCCACAGCACTCGAGGCTCCTTGGGATCTCAGGCACAGTTAGTGACACTCTTTCAAATATTACTTTTTCTTATTTTTTAAGCTGTCTACATTCTATATTTAATCATTTTTATATGTTTGTCTCTTTATAGCTCTTAGTAATTCCTTAAGAGAAAGGTAAAATGTTGCTGCTCCCTGAGGTTAGGTGGATTTGAGGGTCATTTTAGCAGCCTGCTAGGTTCCTCTCATCACATCAGTGACTGATTGTCGTCCCTGGAATACCTATTGCCGTGACAAGCCTGACTCTTGGGTGGGTTTTGTCTTTGTTCAGGTGACGATGAGCAGAGCGACTGGTTCTATGAGAAGGAGTCGGGCGGAGCCTGTGGAATTGCTGGAGTCGCGCCCTGGTGGGAAGAGGAAGGCCCCGTAGAGCTGGACACCAACCTCCCCGACCCCGTGTTTGAGAGCATCTTAAGTGGCTCCTTCCCTCTCATGTCACATCCTGGCAGAAGAGGTCAGTAGCTCTCCCTGGGTGCTGATCCCCTTAGCCTGTGGCTCCTCCTGGATAGACTGACTGAAAGGCTAGAGCAAAGTGAAACAGTAGAAACACAGAATGCTGTAGAGAAGCTTGCTGGATCCTAGTCCAAGTACTGCAGTCCCCCATTTTGACATCAGTGAAAATGCTGGCTGTCTTACTGCGTTCTTCAGAATGGTGTTTCCTGGTAAGAGTTCTAGCGTGTGAATGCAAGCCAGTCAAACCTAAGAGCCCTGCTGGGACTTACCTCAGTTCATTTTCCACAGTAGTTTTCTTGGTGTTCACAACTATCAGCAAATTAGGTTAATTCTCTGTTGACAGGGTCTTCTGTGCCCTAGTGGTCACTATGTCTTCTAAATCGACTGTTTGATTTCCCAGGTTTCCAAGCTAGACTCAGTTGCCTTCATGGAGTGCCTTCAAAGAATATTAAGAAATCTGCAGGGGCTCCACCTTCAATGGTAGGCATGCTTTTTTATTGAATTTCATGATTGGAAATATTTCCATTTCTCTGGAATAAAAAGTCACATCCTCATTTTTCACTTATATTCTAATGTTATACTTAAAAATAATCCATTTTTTTGTAGGCTACAAACTGGACCAGTGTGATTCCCCTATAAGTCAGATCTTCTAATGCTAATAAATTAATTTGTTTGAACACCTGGGGAATGGCATTGGAGGGAACCTGGCTCCTGTCCTCTTCCCTGGAGGGACGCACTGACTCGCCGACCTCTGATGCAGACCTGGGGCTGTTTTTGCTGCAGGATTGGTGTTCTTTTAGCCAGAAGTGAATCTGATGGGGAGGCTTCCCTGGGATGTAGGTCGGCCCAGTGTGTATTTTTATGTATTTTTCTTTTATGTTTTTAAACATTGGATCTTTTTATGTATTGCTTGCTTTGCCAAATGGTAACTAAAGATAGAAAATTGAAAACTACACTTAACCCAAGTATTCTAATATTTCTATGACTGGTTAAGATTCAGTCTTGATCTCTGACTGTTGTAAATAAGAAATGATGCTAGCCGTTCATGGTTCATTGTAACAGGCGTCTCCTGTAGCAGCGTGATTTAAACTAGTGCTGTGAATAATCGGGAGGTTGATAATCTCTGCTGAAGTTTGTTTTATTCAGCTTTCTTCATCCTTGGATCATTGTTCTGTATTAGTCCTGTTACTGTAGTTTTTACTGCACTGCAAAAGCCCTGCCTCTCACGCAGCACAGTGAGGACAAACTGGTCAGCATCAGGGCATCACCTGCTCCTACATTTCCAGTGGTTGTGTCAGCCTTGAACTAGTCTAGCTGCCTCGCTGGCTCCGAGCTGACGAGATGACCGAGCCGGCTGTTTCAACAGTGCTGCAGGACCCAGTGTCCCCATCGTGTCTAAAGTGAGAGTCACCCTTAGGATGGCAGCGCGTGTGTGCCATCGAGTTTTAGAAATACTTGCGTAAGCTCATTTTCACCAGTCAGCAGGGAAATCAAACGTTTTCACTGGTGATAATCCTTACATTTTAGTAGTTCAAGCCATTTGAGTTTTTAAGATGGTTATTTTAAAATGATTACTATTTTTCTAAAATTCCCATAACTGATGGTCTTTGTGATTGGATGTTTTCATGCTGTATAATTTGATTGTCAGGTCAGCATTTAATGGCTACATTAAATATGATTGGGAAGGAAATGTAAAGTTGACATTGCTTTTACCTCAGATTATATGTCCTGAAAGATTTAAAAATCAAGTAGAAATATCTGACGTCTTTGGAGAGACTAAAGGCGACACGGTGAAATAGAGCCTCCTGACTTCCCCATGTTTAAAGGTGCAGAGGTGTGCTTAGTGATCACAGTAGGGATTTTTATAGTGTGTCTCAGAGCAACAGTTCATGTATTTTCTGAATTAGAGTGCTTTTGTTTTTTCTGGTCACCGTCCCTTAGATCTGAATAAGTCACTGAAACAGCCCAGCCTATGAACTTTGCCTCACCAATCATGAATCCAGATGAGTGCTATCTAATTCTTGGCTTAGTTTTACCTATTTTATTTTTGGTCCACTGCTTGCTTGAGCATAGCTGGGATTTGTAGCCCATTTTCTCCGCTTATTGCAGCCTCACTGTGGTATTTTATAGAAGCTATTACACTGATAGGCTAGCTTCATAGTGTTGATGATACATGGCTTCACCATACCAAAAGCTGCCTTCCCCGTCTATATTGTAAAGAGGTGATTAGGTCTCCCTTCACGGAGATACTCTCCGCACGGTTTACATGGAATGAGTGCGTTAGGTCATGACGTGGTTTCCTGGTCAGATTTTTACTGCAAACAGGACTCCTGAAGTCCTTCTTTCTCACAACCCTGAATGGTCCTTGTTTAGATTTTTTACATACTGTAATTTTTTTCTCCAATAAAATCTCTGACTTGGGTAATAAAGGTAAGATTTCCAATTTGTGCTGATGTCTTTGAAAACCCTCTATATAGTTTTGCTCACCGTATACATAGCATTAGCCTGCTAAGGCAGTCATCATTAAGGGGTATCTGATATTTCTTATAATAAGAAAATAAATTCATTTAGCATAGATTCACACAGGGAAAAACAAAGTGTGTTTGAGAGATTCATTTCATGGGCAGATTTCATCCCGTGAAGCTCCAACCCATTAACGAGGATGGCAGCAAAGAGTGGGAAGCGATGGTGGAGGAAATGACAGGGGAAGCTAATTGAGATGTGGCTGTTCTCAGGTGACTGACCCTACTCCACACAGGCTTGTACGACACTGAAGGCTTGGTACCCACGTAGGGAGCAGGAAACCATTGCGCCTTGAGCACAGTCAGGCTTAGGTGCCTGGAGGTCTGGGGTCCCCATCGTCTTATCAGCCCCTGCTCATGCTGTTATATGTGAACTGTGTTAAAGGTACTATGTATTGTTGATTGGTGAATGTGGAACTTATGGACGATAATACCAGAAAGGCTCAAGAAAGACGCTCTAACAAGTATTTTGTCCATAAGGCTCACAGTGACCTTCTCATGCTTAGTAACATTGGCGGACTCCACCAGATAAAGCACAGAAGTGTCAGTCACCGAGGGACAGTAAGGAGGCAGTGTGTGTTCTGTCACTTTGTGAGGTAGCTCGGTTTCCACTGCTGTGCACGTACCCAAGAAATCTGCAGAAGCATGGCCTTTCAGCCTGCAAATAAATTTTAGCTGGTAGATAAGTTTTCAGGTTCAGAATCTGCAAGGAGGAACAAAAATTGAGTATAGTTTTTGTAGAAAACAGTGGAATTGTAGAACAGTGGTTCTCAACCCGTGGGTCATGATATCCACAGGGGTTAGATATCAGCTATCCTGACTATCAGATAATTACACTGTGATTCACAACTATAACAGAAGTAGCTATGAAGTAGCAACAAAATAATTTTATGGTTGGGGGTCACCACAACATGAAGAACTGTATTAAAGGGTTACAGTCGTAGGAGACGGAGAGCCACTGTTGTGGAGCGGTAACAGGTGGGGAACTCATGTACTCGGGAATTCTCCCTGGCTTAGTATTACTTGAATATACACCGTAACCCTCAGTGTCTTTTTACTTTATAGAGGTGTTGCCAGCCTTAAATGGGGTGCAGTACACTGCAGTAGGCTCAGGCCATCTCTGGCACGTAGTGGATGAGCAAGAATTGGTGTCATTGCTGATAGTGAGCATAGCTGGTACTGTAACTTCCAGTGTCATGAGTCCAGGTGCAGGTCTCACCTCAACTCTTCCATCCACACTTTATAGTAATGTGCATTACCTCAGCAGAGTGCTTTATTTGTAGACCTTTGGGTTACTTTCATATCTTCTGTCTTTAATATAGTCTGAGGAATCATTCTGACTAAGTAAGTCTCAAAACTGAACTGCAAGCTGCAAAGCCTGTCCCTTCACGCTCCTCCGTCCCCAGGTCCCCGGTCATCTCAGTACTCTTTCACACTGCTCAAGAGGTTTGAATCCAGATTCAGTCCTTAAATAATTGTGCCCAAGTATATGTGAGGTTCTATGTCCTGTTTACTGTTGGGAAGAACCACTTGGCTGGACATGGTAGTGTGTACTAGTAATACCAGCACTTGGGAGAAAGAGACCAGAGACGTGGTAACAGCGAACTTGAGGTCAGCCTGTACTGTATGAGACCCTGTCTCAAAAAATACAAAAAGAAGTCACTAATGTTTTCTGGTTAGAAACTCCAGTTTATTGGAGCCCTGCTAGCCAGCCTTTTACTACGAAAGTTTAAGGGAATTGTCACTTCTATGGAATGTGCTAGGGTAGTATCTTGGTTAAGGTTTTACTGCTGTGAAGGGGCTGGCTTACTGGTTCAGAGGATCAGTCCATTATGATCAAGGTGGAAACATGGCAGTGCCCGTGCAGGCATGGGGCTGGAGGAGCTGAGTTCTACATCTTCATCCAAAGGCAAACAGGAAAACACCGGCTTCTAGGCAGCTAGTATGAGTGTCTTAAGACCCACGCCCACAGTGACACACCTACTCCAACTAGGCCATCCCTTCTAATAGGCCACTCCTTGGACCAAGCATATGCAAACCACCACAGATAGTCATCCAGAAGCTGTGCCTGCAACCTTGACATTTCTAGACTTTAATTGTTGAGTACTGTTCAGAATGGTAACATGGCAGGCTTCTGGCCTCTAGCTCACGGAGACCTCCCTTGTGGCGTGATTCAGTGACTTACCAAAGGGTAGCTGTCCATTCACCCACAATACGATGCTCTTTGGTTTTTTGTTTTGTTTTTGTTGGATTTTTAGCAGTCTCACTGTGGCCCTGGATGCATGGAGCTCACTGTGTAGTCCAGACTGCCTTTGAACCCACAGAAATCTGCCTGCCTCTTCCCAGTGCGGGAGGTAAAGGTGTGTACCACCATGCCTGTCAGCATATCCCACTCCTAAGAATCCCAGGTAGTTCGTGGTTTTCGAGTTTTTATTTTGTTTTAAACTAATGATTCATCTACAGGTTTAATATCCACTGATGTTATTCAAATTATAATGACTGCTGAAAGATTGGGAGGGAAAGACCCGTCTTAAATCACAGCGTCTGTTGTGTAAGACAGTGTGGTAAAATAAAGGGCTTTGTTTAAAATGTTTGCAGTGGCCTAGTGGCCTGAAGAGCAGTTTTGTGTGATTATAAAACCATGGAAGATGTTTGGTTTTTTGTTTTTTTTTTTTTGTTTTTTTTTTTAGTTGAATGTGCTGGAGTTGATTTCTTATGTCTGAGTTTTCAGGTATGTAATCAAAGCCTGAATGTTAACCCTTTCTATAAACTCTCCTGCCACTGTTCACACATACCTTGTGTCATTCAGGACAAAGGACCTTTAGGGCAGGCAGTTCCTGCTGTGACCGACCAGGAACAATGTTGTAGGTGCTTCCTTTGTGGAGTTCTGCTGACAGGCTTACTGTGTGTGCCCTGCTCAGTGTGATGTCGTTCATGAGATTCTATCGTAGGACTATGTAGGCCCTCCTCTGTAGCCTTTCACTGACAGGGCTCATTTAAAATGGAGTTGGTTTGAATAAAGGATTTAACCTATTTTTTTTAGACTAGTCAAAGAGAAAAGAGTTTATGACAGAAAATAAATCTAAAATAATGTAGAATAACACACAGCCTGTATTGCAACATATTTTGATTATAAGGTGAGTATTATTTAAGCTTAGCAGCTGAATTCTCTATTATCTTTTGTGGAGATCTGTATTGCTAGAGCACTTTTGGAGACTGAGAATGTGTTTAGACAGTTGGACAATGCATGTTATATATCAATTCGATGTTCTTTTCATATCAGCTTGAGATTTAGATTTCACGCTATTTTAATCTTAGAATTTTTGAGATAAAATTGGTTTTTGTATTATAGAAAAATACAAATTAATAAAATGTTAATATTTATCATGAGAAATCTAGCATTATCTGTTTGCTTTAAATTTTTTACTTTCATGTTACTTTATAATTTATACTGTGAAATTTTAATGACCATACTTGATAATTGAAAATGTAAATCCCATAACATCTCACTTAAATAGGATCAGTATTAATACAGCTATTCCTGGATTGTATTTTAAGGTGGATTTGTAGAGTTATTTAGTGGTGCACTGCAGCTTACCCATTTACTCACTCGGTTACACTGGGATACTCATATTCACCGTGTGCTCAAAGCTCCTTAAGGAACATATGCAAACAATCAACCATGAATCTTAATGGGACGAAATGTGACCACTTGCATTTTTCAGTAGATTAAGTACTTGTGCTTGCCTTTCTCCTGACTTAGTGTAGATGTGGCTTCATATGTTTGATTTTGGGTTTGTGATCGTCAATATGGTGTGCCACATGAAGCACATATAACGGTCCTCAGTGTGTGCTGGATTTTTCTGTGTTTAAGTTAATACTGTTAACATTCCGATAAAGTCACATCTTAAACTGTTTTTCCTTTGGTAAACCCAAATTAATATGATTTGGACATTTCTTCATATTGCCGTTGTATTGCTAATAAATATAAATTCTCTTCCTAAAGTAGTCCTCATTTCTGTTTAACATATTCAGCTGTGAGTTGTTGCGATATCAGTCTTCACTATGCTGACCTCAGCCACAATCAAGAAGTACAGTAATAACCACGTGGCCTCGAGTGGGTTAATAATTGGCTCCTGGTTTTTCTTACCAGTCTCTAATGTCGTACAGTCTAGAGCGTTCTGGCCAGTTTTCCTGCTCTTTGTGTTAATTCATTCTCTTCTCCTTCCCTCCAAGGAAGCCTGTTTTCTCTCTTAGTTGCTGCATCCTTTTACCCTGGATGAAATCCATGCCTTATGCTTCCTCTCTACTGTGGAGGGCCTTGGTAAGATTCTGGGACAGTCTCTTCAGGATGTTGATACCCGAAGGGTGAGTTAGAGCTCACTAACTCATGGAGGACAGGAGGTGGCAGGCATGAGGGTTAGAGCTCACTAACTCATGGAGGACAGGAGGTGGCAGGCATGAAGGCAGAGCAGGACCTCGAGTTGACCAGGCCTGGCCTAGATACCTGATAGGTAAATGTGGAGGGTTAGAGCACAGACAGTTGGGATAAACATAGCAATCTCGTGAAGCCATGTCATCCTGGTCCTGCTGATAGTTGTATAGAAAGCACATTGGATAAGTATAAGCTAAGATTATATCCAAGGTTCGAGTTACATCCTATCTCCATTAGATGAACCAGAAAATGGACTGAAGCTTGATTTACCATTTGAATCTTCTATCTCAATATGTGAGTGGCATTCGCTTACTCAAGCAAGCTTGGTCAGTGCTGCCTGCACTAGGCTGAGCAGTGTTAGGACTGGGTGTGCTCTGGCTTTGCATCTTACTGCTGTGAATGACAGTGTGGTCACCTATAGCTTTTATTTTAATGAGTGAAAGTAATCTTGGATGGGGAGGAGTAAGTAGATAAAGTAGCTGGGGGGATGCGGTGGGGTTGTTGGGACAAAGCAGACACAATGAGAGGAGGCAGGACAGTTGCGAGACATGAGGGTTCCTGCATGACATTGTAGGCGACAGTGATTTTTCAGCCTTAGCCGTCTAGTGCCACTCCTCGGGGTACTCTTCACTAACCATGAATCTGGGGAAAGACGCATGTGCGAGCCTTACACCCGTTCATTCAGCAAGATGGGTTAGGGTCAAGTAACGGGTAGCTATTTAGAGGGGACTTAGACCATCCTGTTTAATGTTTAATCATAGTGATTATGCCAAAAGTTAATGTGTAATCGCTTGTATTCTCTTCTGCCCTGTGACTACCCGGATGCCACACCTTCTACATTTAAAAAACAAGTTGTATAACAGAAACACAAATTCTTCCGTCACTTAGAGAAATGGCTTCAAACTATAGACTTGTTTGCTTTTGAAACCTAGCCTTCTGTAGTCCAAGCCGGCTTTGAATTTGCTGTGGAGCAAGGCTGGTGTCCACCTTTTTCAAATGCTACATCACAAGCACACATTTCCTTACCCTTCTACCGTTGGGCTGGACTCCCTGATGAATCCTTAAAACACGGGTTTTAAAAAAGTAGGAGGTGTCTCTATTTCTGTGGATAGGGATTTTTTGTGTGTCCTAGGCTGGCATTAGCTCTCTGGGTAGCACTGGGCTGTGACCTCCAGTTGATCTTTTTCCTCTGAATTCAGAGTGCTATGGTTATAGACATAATCTCCCATGTCTGGCTATGTTTAGGACTTAACATTTTAGATTCTAGCTACCTAAATGTTATATTTCTATGTTGTATACTAAGAAACCTTTGAAATATATTCTAAATACTCCTTTTTATTTTTAAGAAATTATGTCTGGGCATGGTGGTACACATCTGTAATCCTAGTGTTCTGGAAGCAGAAGCAGGTGAATCATGGGAAGTTCCAGGCCAGCCAGCCCTGTCAACAACATAGTGAGTGCTGGCCAGCTAGGGCAGCTTAGCAAGTCCCTCTCTCAGACTTACCCCCGTTTTCACTGTGAAGAGATTCGTTGCTGCTGATTGGTGAGCACGATTCCACTTCACCAATGGACGATCCCATTGAAACCTTCCTATTCATACCTTCTCCTGGTTGCCCTGTACGGCTGCTGTGACATTGCTAGAGTCCCCATTACTTCTGTCCCTTTAAACCAAAATCAGGGAGGTAGAAATGCTGCCTACATTTACTTTTTGCAAGACTTGTTCATCTCTGGTTTTCTGCTTTTTATGTTGCTGATAAAATTATTCTGATGGTCTATAAAACTCAGTTTTCTAATTTGCCTTTAGATATGTCAGAAACCTACTATCAGAAAAGTTCAAAAACTCAGTGATGGGTGGAACATTTCCAAATAACATTTAGTAAGCGTTTTGTACTGAAGTCACCTGTACCCCTCCAACTGAAGGTCAGTTTGCAAAACAGGGTTCATGAAGAAATGACTTAGACAGAACGTTTCCCTCGTACTTTTGAGTTAATGTGTGCCAATTGGATATGTGCTGCCTACTGTTTAAGAAATGGGGCTCTGATACCCAGAGGTAGAGCCAAACAGTATACCTCGGTTTTAAGCCAACAACATTTATATTTCTATTGTTCAATACAATGTTTAATAATTGTCATTACTTAGGGAATAAACTGAAAGTTGGGTCAACTTTTTTGTTGTTCGGTTAAAGCGTAGCATTAGGAAATTGAGATAGTTTACTATGAAAGTGTTTGAGAAAATCAATAAATGTAACTCTGAACCTGTCGGGCGTGTTTATCAGTCAGTTATAATACATTATAGCAACACTTAAATATCAGTTGTAATACACTATAGCAACACTTAAACATATGGCCCAGAGTTTTAAGGATTTCATATTAGCTTGGATTTATAACATTTAATCCCAATAACTAGTCTTTAAATTCAAAGATTAATAGCTTATTTAGTTTCATTTCCAAGTGTCTTTGATAGGCTAATTCTTTTCTGTTTTTAGTACTGTAGATTGAACCCAGTTCTCCTACATGCATCATACTCTACCAATGAGCTACATTCCTACTTCTGATTTTTATTATTTATTTGTTTATTTGACATAGACTCTCATTAAGTTATGTAATAGAGACTCCCGCTCTCCAAGGGTATCATCCTCCTGCTTCAGTCTCCTGAGCAGGTCTGAGGGTAGGCCAGCAACTTTTCTTACTTTTTGATTCATAAAATTATTTTCCTGTCACACCACTTGTTACATTAGTCAGTGGGAAACAGTCTGTCTGGTTACCTTCGCCACACATTCCTTGATTCAGATGTAGGCACAATGGAAGCTTTGAACATTTTTAGGTTAGGTATAGTCAATTAGACATGTATCTTAGTCCTCACTTGCTTAGGTTTGATTAGCATAAATTAACTTAAAAAGGGAGGGAGAGAAAGAAGCAGTTACTTAGGGGTGTGGTGGCTGTTGTGGGTAGTGTTGAGCTTGGCCTTGGGTCATCTTCATCTTCCCTACTGCACAGCTCTTTTCTCCTCCACCTGACGCCTGTCCCTCCTCTACAGCCCCCTCTCTTACCACCAGGCTGTGTTCTCATTCTCTTACATTGCAGACATTGCTTGCCCTGCCTGGTCTCTTGATTTTTCTACCTTCTAATCCTTATCATTTTTAGCACCAAGTGAACATTTGTAAACATTCTTGACTTCCCAGTTTAAAAAAAAAAAAACTACTTTTGTAATCAGACTAGAAATAGAGTTTTTTCTTTCTGTGCTCACTGCCACCTGTGACAGCTATGTCCCTTCCATGGTCATAGTGGCTTTTGAGACCCTGCCTCTGGTCAGGCCTTTCAGCCTTCAACCATGGCGTTTGTCATTCACGCTCTTTCTGTCAGTCACACACTCTTTATCCCTCCTTTAAACTCAGCTCTCCTCTGGGGTGGCAGCGTCTGTCTCTGCCCACCCATTCATCCATCTCTGGGTACCCAGTGGCTCTGAACTCTTTCTCATCTGCTTGTCCTCATTCGTTGACTCTCACCATGACAGTCTGGTTCTCAGGACAGAGTTTATCCTTTTTTTTCCTCAGTATTTGTGCTGATTAACTGTGTCTGTCTCATTTTAAGGATATTTTCTACAACTGTCTAGTTAGCGTGTCAGTGTGGTTGTAGCCTCATTCCCAATCTGAGCTCTTGGTGGCTACACTCTGGCCCAGTATACATTATTTCATAATAGAATAGCAGACTCTATTTGAACCTGTGCTAACAAGTTAATCAAATGCCTTGTGACAGATGCAGAACTTGTTGGCCATGTGACTGGGAGATCCTTAGCTGTTTTACCTGTACGGTTTCCCCATAGGTGAGGGCAGGAAAGAATGACAGATGCCATTACTGCAGGGAGCATTCAGTGCACAGATTTCCACTGAATCTCTGGGACAGTGGTCCATAGGAACAGCTCCTTTCAAATTTGGATTTTCATGTGATAAACTTTGAACTTGTGCTGACATCTAGGGTAACAGTGCTAATGTGACTGTATGGGCCAAGGAGTAGGATCTAGATGCAGTGTTTTAAAATCAATTGTTACAGCGCTGGAGAGATGACTCAAAGGTTAAGACCAGTCCTAGCACCCATGGCTCACAACCTTTCACAACTCCTATCTGAGGGGATCTGATGCCCTCTTTGGGGCCCGTGGTCACCAGGCACCTATGTAGAGCACAGACCTGCATAGGCAGAACCACCCAGACTTGGGGGACATCAGACATCACTCAGGTACCAGTGTAAGTCATGCTTCACCTCCAGTCCCAGCCCAGCCTTTTCTGGGACCTGATGCTTCTCTCAGCTTGCTTTTGCACAGAAAGCTGAGCAGTGGGCTCACAGCCTTACAGCCTTTGATTTTCCACCTTTGATGCTGTTTTCTTCTCGGATCTCTTTGTCCTTATAACCTTTTGGTAGCCTTTCAGTCAGGCTTTGGCAGAAAGCCACACTAATATTAGTTGCATGATCACTGTGTCATATTTACTATGGAGTTACACCTTATGTCTTTTTCATTTTGATTATTTTAAAAAGTAACAGATACATGGGGTTTGAAAGTCTAGAGGTCAAGGATGGCATACGACGCCCTTCCTTCCCTGTGCCGTCCCTTCACACTGGTCTTGCTAGAACACTGTCTGCCACTGTGAGCTTGCACTTTAGACAGAGCGATCACAAGCCAGACTTAGATCCTCATTGCTGCAGCAGCATATTTCAAATTATTTAGTAATTTGCTTTCATATTGGCTTTTTAATATAAATACTTCAATAAAAATCCTTTATTGCTGTAATAGTATCTCACAGTATTTAGTGTTTTGATCCTATTGCCAAATAGTGCTTTAATTTCTTTGTGAATGTCCTTTATTTACTACAGAGTCTGAGGTAGGTATTATTGTGCTTTCCGTGTTATACCAGGAAACTGGGCACCAATGGTTTCCCAGGGGCCCAGGACCTGGCTCAGTGAGGAAGACGGTCTGCCTGCCGTGTGCTGTGCAGGCATGAGGATTCCAGTGTGCACAGACAAGCTAAGTGTGACCAAACTCTCCTGAGGTGGGTGTGGGAGGATCACTGGCTTGCTAGTCAGCCTGAACAGCAGGAGGGGCACACAGGAAGGGGCGCCCCAACTATCAGTTCTCTGAGAGACTGCCTCAAGGGAACAGGGCAGAGACCGCCCCAGGCTTGCATACAGGTGCACGCAGGAGCACACATATTCATGCAGACTAGATAACCCAACTTGTTCAGGATTGTGGCAAATAGTGGTAGCTTCAGGACTTCACTTCTGTCCTATGGGACAGCCCTCAGCCATCAGGCTCCTTAGGCTTCTCGGCAAAGGCAAAATGCTTACTTTTCCAGTCGATTTTCCAGTTGATTTTATAAATCTTGGATGGGCATGTTAGATCTCAAGAAGAATGGATTCTAACTCTTGTGGTCAGTGTAGTGTATTAGAGAAATCATGATTTTGTACTTGGCTGCTGAGACTTCGTCTTCTTTTGAAGGTGCAATGTTTTCAGCATGGAAATACACCTGTCCCCTTTCCTCACTGTGAATACACACAGTCCCCTTTCCTCACTGTGAATACACACCGGCCCCTTTCCTCACTGTGAATACACACCGGCCCCTTTCCTCACTGTGAATACACACCGGCCCCTTTCCTCACTGTGAATACACACTGGCCCCTTTCCTCACTGTGAATACACACTGGCCCCTTTCCTCACTCTTTCCTTCCTTTACTCAGGGAGCTTCTTGGTTTAACCTGTTAGGTCATAATTTGCATTTTAATCCTTTTCAAGTTCTTTAGAAAGGAAGCTATGAATACTGTGAATTTTTCTAAGAGGTTGTTGAAGTAATCCTGTGCCTTGGAGTAACTAGACGTGCATTAGTAGTAGCACCCTCACTTTACAGATGCACAGATTCTAAGATGTGAGATTTCCCAGAATCAGAGAGAGACAGGACTTGGGTTTGAGCTGCTGGCTTCCACATTTTAACAGATGCAGCATTCTGGGAATCTCCCTGTGCTCCTCCTTGCTTCTGGGTATAGTGCTCTTACTGGAAGGTTCACTGTTAAAACACCACACGAATGAACTTAAATTCACTGTCCACAAGTTACTTGGTTACAATCTAACTGGGTTTTCATTCTGAAGATGGATGCAGGAAATTTTTGTTTGAAACTTTATAGAAATAATTTGTCATCAGCCAGAAGCTCGGCATTATTGTCCTTAGCCCAGGCTCTGGGACTCCACCACTCAAAAACTAGCCCAACAACCAACCAACAGATAAACAAAACCAAGCAGGCACACACAATGTATCCCTTCCACCAGCTCACCCCCCACACTCCTCCGGGAGTATAGTCTGTACTGTCTGCCCTTAACTAAGCCTCAGACAGAATGTCTGTCATTAAGATGCCTTTACTTTCCATTGGAACACCCTTAAAGGTGCAGGCTGCCTCGCCAAGGTGAATTTCCTGTCCTCTGGTGTCTCAGTATTTAACTCCCGATTCACAGTCTACCACTGTGACGGACAGGAAGGGCACTGCAGACAATTTATGGATGGAAAAGGTAGAGGTAGCTTCTTCATACATACGCATACATCCTTTACCTTATCTCATTCTGGTAGGTAATTGTTGATTTTATTTCATCACTATGAAAATATAAACTTGTTTTCACAATAATTTATAATTAGGAATTTCATTAAAAGTGAATTAAGACATGAATATGTATGAAGAAATTAGATGTTCTAACCATGAATATATGGCATCCCAGTGTCTTGAGTGAATTACAGACTTTACTCATTTCTGGGCCATTTGTTTTATATATAGATTAAATGCAGATAATTACTCATTTGACAGGTTATTTTATTACTTTGATATATCTCTAAGTACCATGTGCAGTTATAGGGTGATTATTGTTATAATTTGATTCATTAATAACCAAAATTATCATTTTTACATGAATTCAAATTTGAAAGTTGGAATTTGGTTTTGCTTAAATTACTGACTTTGGCTTAGTGAGGTACTTTTAAATTTGTGGGCTTTAAAGTTCCGTATAAAACAAAAATTAACTATTTTTAAGTCAAACTATAAATATTGGCTTCCGTAAGGAAGCATGGATGTAATTTATAGCTGTTTCCCTTACAAAGCAATGGATTAACTATGGATTCCATTGCTGTCTTAGGTTTGAGATTCATCTTTCGCGTTTATAGATCCTTTGCTCACACCCACAGAGCATCTGAATGTTTGATAACTATTACACTACTTGGTCTAACCCTAAGCAATACGGTATGGCTTATCAATAAGTGGTTAAGTTGCTTAGAAAATATTTGCAAGTTTATTAAGATTTATTAAGCAATAATAAAGAATAAAATTAAAAGTTCCTAATCTAGTGTCCTATTTGAATGGCAGTTTTTTTAAAGTTGTGTGTCGTTTCCCCCAAAGACTGCACATTTCTGATCAAAGTCCATTTTATCTGCTCTCCTAGGCTGTGTCAGGAAAGCACATCTCTCCTGTCTGTGGGATGCATTTTATTTAATTTTATAGTTTTTATGATACCATATATTAGAGATTGCCAAAAATATAGAAAAATTTTAGAGAGCATTTTTGGAGTTGATGGATTCCCACTCTTGAAAGGGAAACAAAACACTAACTATTTCTAACCCGCATTATTTACCGCATGGGCGGTTAAATGCTACTCTCAGCCTCATAAAATTAAAAGGGAGAGATCTGCCAACTGTAGCAGGAATTGGATTTAGGAAGAGTGGTACAGAGCCAAAATATTGCTACAGAATTAAATGTCAAAAATCTTCTTTAATAGTAGATATATAGGTCACAGTGCTTGGTTATGATTAATACATTTAATCTAAATCACAGAAAGTTGCACTCTCCTTTTCCATAAAATACAATAGGACACAAATCAGTTTTACTGTAGATGGATAACAATTGGAAAATAATGCATCTTCCCGCCCAATAAATTGTCAGTTATACCTTTTAACTAAAATCAATTCATCATTCCAAAATTTATTGCAATTTCTAATAATAAATCTCCTCAAATGTTTATTCATTTGGCTTTTGATACATTTGTGCCACTTCTGCTATGGTCTAATGTTTTCTCTTTTGATTCATTGTAAATTAGAAAATCTATTTTCAGTCAATTTTCTAGTGAGGAAGTTAAAATCTATAACCCTGCACCTTCTCCACTCTCCTGTGTACATTTTAATACCCTTGAACTTGAGCTTAAATGCAGTCCAGTGAATTCTTTCCAGTGCAGATTAAAGGACTTTTCAGCATAACTTGCAGGAAGGCTGAGGTTTCATGAGACGAGTGCACAGAAGGTTGGTAGACGGCAGTTCCCATTGATGCATTTTGAATCGAGATCCATGGGTGTGCGTCAGTTTTGTGGAGTGTTCACAGGGAGACAGGATCTGTTTGAATTAGGGTCAAATACTGGTCATAATTGGAGCCCGCCTCGCAGCAGCATTAGCTGACAAGAGCCATTGCAGGCGAGCATGGCTAGCTGTCCGACCCATGCCTTCTTCTGAGGTCTTCTCTTTAATCTGATCTCTGGTTTGGCTGCACGCTTTTGTTTTGTAAATACAAGTTTTTCTATTGCTGTCTCATAGTCCATGCTACGCCCAGGAAATCATCTGCTGCTTCTTATGGAGAGTGTCTCCAGGATGTAGTTGTCATCTGCAGAAATGTCATTATGTGGTGCCTGAACCTTTCCCATCTTTGATATCTTAAATTGCTCTTCAGTACATTTCCTGACAGAGCCTTGAGCATTGGCTGTGCACGCAGACTGGGGCCCTTTGCTCTCCCCGCACTCCCATTGCGCTGCTTTTACAGAGTGAAAGCAGGGATTAGCTCCTTCTCTCAGTCAATGGAAATCCACCTGTACCCAGCACGTCCTGAGGCAGAGCGGCCAAATCTAAACTTTTAAACTCTCTCACAGAACTCTTCTCACACAGAACTCTTCTCTCACAGAGTCTTCAGCACCTTTTCAGAATGGTGACTGTGAGGAATGAAGATGGTATTAACTCATCTGCCTGGAATCCCTAACTTCCTGGCAGACCGGTGTAGGAGGTGCTGCAGGAGTGATGTATTGACTGAAGAACAATAGTCCTGTGGCCAGCGCAGCCTTCTGAGAACTCAGTGTTTGCTGCATATTAACATAAATATTCTCCTACAAAGATCAGACTTTACTTGAAAGTCTTTTTTTCTTTTTCTTTTTTAATTTTTGGGATCTTGTGTTATTGGGGATTGAACCTAGGGCTCGAACATTGATTGGGTCTTTTTTATCTCAAAGTAGTATATTAAAAAAAGTCTGTGAACTTAAAAATTAAATATTAAGAAGTCAATTAAAAATTTAATATTTTGATGGATTCTTTAAAATATATTATTCATTTGGGTTAACCAAATTAATTTCTATATTAAAAACTACAAGTTTTGATGAATGCAGCTAGCTATACAAGCTTTAATCTCTGACTTCTGTGTACTTCTTAATTTGTTTTTCTTATCACATTAAACATGAAAGTATATCAAATCATGTTCTTTCAAGTGAAAATACATAAATATCAAAAGCTTGTGCCTTTTAAAGGCCAGTAATAGTTTTTATTGGCATATGTTGATATACTTAATATTTTCACTATGACATTTTCTCACACACACACACACACACGTATATAATCTACTTTGCTCAGTTCACCCTTATGCCCCTCTGTTGTCCCTTCTTCCCAGGTAGGCCCCATTCTGTTTCCCTGACTTTTGTTTTGGTAGAGCAATAGGTTTAATTGGTATCGTTAGAAGAACGAGCATGAGTCACTTACCAGTGGCTACACCACAGAATAAACCTACCTCTCTCTTCTCTGCAGCAACTGTTAACTGTGTGTCCATCCTCAAGGAGAGGTGGGGTATTGTGAGCTCCTCCTTAGCAACCTTTCCAGGAGAAGGCCATGTCAGTTCTCCCCTCATAATGGAATGTTGACCACACCCAATCCGAAGCAGGTTGTGCTAGGGCTATGTCATGCCTGGAACACAGTGCTCCCCGACACTCCATCCCATCCACCAGCTCTTAACCCGATCTGGAGCTGAACACAGCAGTTGCTCCTCCAGCACTGTGGTGGCTTCCGCGTTCCTATAGTTACCGCTTTCCCCTGTAGAAAGAAGCTTTGACCAGAGCCTCCAGCCGCACAGATCTGTGGATTTACTCACAGCCCAGCAGCGACTTTGTTGATGCTGGTGCCCTTTACTCCTAGTTTATGGGTGTCAAGTAGAATTCCCTCTGTCTCTCTCTGCGTCTTTGACTTTAGGTTTCTCACTTCTCTTTCCACATTTGTATCCTATGTTGACCTAGTCGCTATGTCCCAAATGTGCCTTGTCAACCTCTACTGGTCTACCATTGTCACCATGTGAAACGTTGCATGACTGGGGTTCAGGTTTGGCAATGTCTCCCTCAAGATGCTCTGAAATTGTGCCCACCCCAAGGCATCCCTCTCTCCCTTCAGCCTGACACTGCCTCACTCCTGACAGACCTGTAGCAATTTCTAGAATGATGCAAACAGCATAGACCTGACTATATGTTGTTTACGGAGCTTCAGCGCTCTCATCCTTACAGTAGCTCAGATGACATGAGCTATATTACTCATTTACTTCAGACACCCAGAGCTCAGGTGTCTAAGGGGACAAGGCAGAAGATCCACTTGTAAGGACTAGCTGTGAGAAGTCTCCACAGCCTGGAGCACAGCCCCTGGGACAGATGTTCAGATGAAAACCCTTTAAAGAGCTCTTCTGGTTGGAAGGAAGGATACAGATATTTGCTGGCTGAATCCTGCAGTGCACCTGTGCCTCCATCAGCATAAACTACAACTGAGGGTGTGACTAACATCCTTCTTGACCGTGGGAGGATGGGGAGATGAGTGCCTATGTGGTGAAAGTGAATTTTAAATGTGTCGTGTAAGGAGGGAAAGACGGTAAGTAGAACTGCATGGTAGACTTCTTTGGATTCTTAGGGATAGCATTCTCTGTAGAGACTATGCACAGATTTGGGTCATTTCTTGAGAGATGACCACAGAAGTATTGTAACTGCCAGTTGACAGTTCAGGCACTTTTCTGACAAGTCATTACCTCTGTCCTCTTTGTCCTAATCTGAATCTGTGCGCCATGGCACTCAGTTGCTTTTCTTCTAATCCTCGAGAGTAATGATTCTTTTCTGTGCGACCAGGAAGATGTGTGCTGCTTTTCTGCTTCTAGAAATGTAACTCTGTCTTACCTTTGTTAGAACCTGCTTTCAACAATTCTTGGGTTTTTAACAAGAAATAATAGACTTTAGTTCAGCCACATAAACTCCAAAGAACAAAAAGACCTGTGTTTTTCTTATATTCAAGAGTAAAATGACTATATCTACTGTTATTGAATGAAAAATTGATAACAACTTTTCATACTATACATATAGTGCATATAATAATATATAAAATATCTATCTATCTATCTATCTATCTATCTATCTATATTTGTCATTCTGTAAACCAGGTATAAACTTCACTATATTACTAGCTGTTACAAACAAGTGTTTTCCATTTATTAGAAACTAATAAACAAGAATAATTTGACCTATACTCATTGAGGGATACAGGACTTTCTCACCAGAGTGAGCCTTGTTTGACTTCATGTAACTTTTTAACTTTACTGCAGTATCTGAGAAGGAAAATTGATTTAACCTGTACATTTCTCTTGCTATTACTTGGATTGTGTTTTAGAACATTTGTTTGCTTATAAAGCAACTAAATGGTTCTTCTGTGTGTTTTGTTAGTTGCACAAATAGGGTGGCTTTCACTCTGACACTCCTCTGCTCATGTCCACCTGTTCCCTACCTTCTCTTGCTCCACCCTTCCCGCCCTAGGAGTTTCCTCAGGAGCTCCCCGTCTGCTTTCCTGTCTTAGTTATTTTTAACCTGAATTCACATATGAGAGAAAATATGCAGTATTTGCCTCTGAGTCTTGTTTCTTCTGTTGCTAACCATTATCTTCTCCAGTTCTGTCCATTTCCCCATAGGGAGATTGGTTGAGTTTGTTTTAGTTCTGGGTATCAAACTCAGAGCCTTGCATGTCCAAGGCCAGCGCTCTACCCCGAGCTTCAGCTCACAGCCCGGCTGTTTACCTCTAACAGGAGAAAAGCCATCTGCAGGACTGCTTGTTTTAGGAGGTCGAGCTTATGAGCAGCTTTACTAAAGAGATGGCCACTTTCAACAGGAAAGCACTTGTGTGGGGTGGTGGGTGGCTTCAAGTAGGCACAGGGTGTGTGGCTTTCTAGATGGGGTGGTGACATGAGACACTAGGTAGAAGGGGAGGTACTAGCACATCAAAAGACTAGGGATGTTAAGGGCAGATGGCCATTCTGGAAGGCTTGTACTGATTTAGTGTGTGAGTTCATATATGTCATACCAGAAAAACTGTAACTAGTATCAACCAAGAATACAAAACAGCTTTGTTTCCCATAATTGGTCCACGTGGAAAGCTCTCTCTTACTTCCTGCTAAGTATCTCAGAGATGTGTTTGTCATGGCTTTCAGTTGAATTCATGCAAACAAATAATTACTTGTCACATCATTGATTTCATTTTCATTGTGTTTAAATTACTTATTGCTAGATTTGTATGCTTAGAGTAAAATACTGTATTCTTCCCATTAAATTGTTACCCCAGTCAGGGAAGAGGGTGAGGATTGCCCATTGACGTCAGTTGACCTTCCACTATTAAGGTTTACCTGTGGAGAATGTTCTTTTAGGGAGTTTTAATTTATTTCACCTGTTTGGTGCAATGCCTGAATGTGTGACGACCCTGAGTGTGGGAAAGCAGCTATAAGAGGGGTTCCTGTGTCGAGTGCATTCTGAAGGGTAATAATAATATGATTTGGATTCTTTCACGGACTCTGCAACAAATTGGATTAGTTCAGTTAAAATTTGAACATAGTGCTTCATAAATAAAAAAAGAAAAAATAAACTTAATTCTTTTCAATGGTGACATCACTTTTCTAGTTAAAAAATTCAAAAGCTCGAAAGTTGCCATGGAACAGAGCAGGTTCCTGATATTTCCTGCAGTGTCACGTTGCTGTCCGGCTGTTGGCTGTCAGTACAACTGCTGTGGGTTCTTTGCGGTTAAGGCTGTTTTTGCTGCCAAAATTGTAAGTTCTCTCACTACTCTCTGTCTTGGTTGACTGTGTTTCCTGTCCATGTCCCTGGGCTGCTCAGAATGTGCTGCCATAACACTCAGCAGGGCTTCAGCTTGATCCTTTGTAGAGTTTGTCTGGGTTTTCTCTACTGTACCTTCCTCTTGGCTCTGTTCAGTTTCCTTTTTTCCTACGTTGTGGATACTAGCGTTCTCCACTGTGGATACTAACGTTCTCTTGCTTGTTTTGGTTTCCTGTTCGTTTCTTTTTGATAAGAAGTTTCCTAGGTCTTGACACCACACTTTGAACTCCAGTCTCTGGAGAGGTGACAGCTCTTCTGCCTTTCTGGGAACAAAGGGCACAGGATTCCCTTCTTTACATCTGCTTTCACATGTTCAGGGCGCCATACATACAAGTCATGGTGTGGAACTTGCTGGTTTCTGAGGACCCGTGGCTCTCAGTGTATGTTCATCTCACTGAGAGATAATAACATCTCAGTTACATGGGTTTTTAAACCCTGGTGGGGAGCACAGCTCAGCCCTCCACAGCTTTGGAGGAAAGACAGGCAGTTGGAAGGTACTGCCAGGCCAGTTCTGGTAAGAGATCTCTGCTGGTCACCATTTCCCATTCTCACAGCTCAGCGTTCTCTGGTTAGTCCCACAAGAGTATCCTGCAGATTTGACTTGCTCTGACATTCCCACCATCACCTTCTCTCAGCGAGGATCTCATGGAGCCAGAACTTAGCTGCAAGACACTGAACTCCCGAGTGCTGCGATCCTAGGCACACACACTGCTCCTATCAGGCACACACCGCTCTTCTTGAAAGTCAATAAACTTTATGTAAATAGAACTTTTTGTTGTTGTTTCTTACCATATTTAAAATGAAAGTCATCATTGAACTCGAGTGAAGACGTTGATTTCATAGCCATTTGGGACACAGACCTGACAGCTCACACAAGTTGTGCTCTGGCAGACACATAAATGTATTGTGCTTTGGGGAGCTATCACCGAGGTCATTTCCGCTGTGCTTTTGGCCGGCTGTCTTTCTGAACAGTACTTTATGAAACAGTGCTGCTGAGGAGAAAGAGCAGGACTGTGGGATCTAGCAACTGCCTTTGAGTTGCAGCTTGCAGCCTGAGGCAGAGGACTTTGTTCTGTCTCTCCCCGTCTTGCTGTGTGCCCTTCCTATGACCTACACTTACTGTTCTGTGCAGCGACCCCCTCTCTATCTGCTCTGACTAAGCGCTGGGATTCAAATGTCTTAGAAGGGGAAGGGACTCCTTTCTGACTTGTCCACCTCTCTTCTTGGTGTCTAAAACAGTACGTTACACATTACGGAACTTGTCCTAGCTTTTGTTGTGAAAAACACAGTGATAGAAGCTGCTTCAGGGAGAAAGAGTTCATCTTAGCTCAGCGTGCTAGGGTATGGTTGGTTCATCATTACAGAGAGGTTGCAGAGGCAAGAGTGTGAGACACGCGGCCTCAGGCAGAAGCAGAGGAACAGTTGAATGCATGCATGGCGACACTCACCTTGTTTCTACCACTCTTAAACAGCCTAAAACCCTAAAACCCAGGGAATGGTACCACCCATAGTGGGCAGCTCTTCTCTCCTCAGCTAATGTCCTGACAGTCCTCTGTTAGACATACCCACAGTCCCCGCTAGTCTAGACAATTCTCTTAGAGACTTTGAGGTGATGAAGTGAAGTTGACGGTGATAGCTAACCATGATAGAACCCAACATATTGTCACAGAATTAACGTGGGGTTCTTAAGAACATTAATTCAAACTTGTGTGTAGGTCTTTCTTTGTGGAAAACCTGAGCTATCCATTTGTAACTCTAGTACTTAACTCAAAGACAACTGAAAATAAAAGGTTTTAATTTCTGGCTAACGTAAGAAATGGTGCATCCTCACATACGTGTTACTTTGAGGTTCCAGGATGATTGTGTCAGGAAAGAAACCTGTAACAAACGTGGGCTGATTGAAGGCATTGGGTGGATGTCAGTGGAGGTAGGTGGTGGGGATTGCCGAGGTGATTTCCTTGAGGAAGTACCTGGTTACATGACTTGACATGTAGTCTGGTCTGCCTGGACAAGTGTTGGTGATTTATTGTCACAGAAAAAGAATCAAAGGACTTGCTCATCCTAGCTGCCCACCTTTGATTCTGTGTTAAATATGTCACCACGCTGTCTTATTTCTACTGTAAAGAGCAGACACAGGGAAGACTGTGGATTCAGAAACAAACTAAATATATTCTTTGTCCTGAATTGTTTATTATAGCCAGTGAATACTTTGAAAAAGATTAGGTTCCAGGTCTTTGATTATAATTTTTGGTAAGCGATGTAGGAAAATACAGTCCCATATATTTAATCCTATCACTCGGCAAGCAGAGTCTAGCAGATCTCAGTTAGTTCAAGCCTAGCAGGGTCTAAATAGTGAGTCCCAGTGCAGCCAAGGTTATTACAGAGGCTCGGTCTCAACAAAGCTTCCCCTGTGTGCACAAGTCATCCTGGTGAAGCCCTCTGCACTGCTGGTGAAAAGCACACCTTCCTGACCCAGCTCTCCTCTGTCTTCCTCTAGTTGCTTACTCTCACACCCTACCTACAGCCTGACTAAAATTCTAGCATCTGCCTCCTGTCACCATGCTGTTCTTCCAGTTTCCTTAACGGCAGCTTTCTGAATCGTGGTTGAGCTAGCAGCTCCCGTGCACTTGTAGCACTGGCATTTGTGTGGGTTTCCCTTTGTCCCTTGCCTTTCAAAGGGCTCCACTTGTTTAGTGTATTTCTTTACACTTTGGTCTCTATAGTTTTGGGTTTAATTTTGCATTTCTAAAAGCCTTATTTTATATGAGAGAATGGAAGGAGTGTTCTGCAGCCAAATTTGTACAGGGAATGCCTCATGAGGCAATTTATGCACATCTGCAGTTCTCTGATGCATTCAAACAAGATTTATCAAGAGAAATAATGATTTTTAGTATTTCCTGGAAGGGAAAAATTCTTTCCTCTTTGCTTGCTTTGAAATAGGTTTTGGAACTCATATTTTGGGAAATGCTGTTAATATGTTTGTAGACAGGGAATTTAGGTCTTTTGTCCTGATTCTGCTCTTGACCATATCTGAGATAAATTGATTGTGGGTCCAAAGTATTCCAACCCTCCTCTCCTTCCTTAAAGTACCACTGATGCAGGTCAAAATGAGTTTCTTCTAAACATGTTTCTATATTTAAAAAAGCAAACTATAGTGTGTATAAGTGTATGTTTGTATTTATCTGTATATATATATATGTGCATATAACTTACAGGATTTAAGAATGTATGAATATTATCAGACATATACAGTCATATTCATTTTAAGAAAGAACTGGCCTGTAGGCTTCCTGTCCAGCCTACAAGAAAAGTTCAACCCCTTTTAGTGAAGTCCTAGAGGTAACTTCCCAGAGGCCGACAGTGCTGTGTGAGTCCGAGCTTTGCCTCAGCCTATACCTTTATATCAATTCAGTAATACATTGTTTGGGGTGAATATGCATTTCCTATTACAGAACTAAATGTCTGTACTTTCCCACCTATGACAGTTAAAACGTTCCTGTCACGACACTCCATTCCCCTTGTCCAGTCAGTGTACTAAAGCAGAATGCAGGAGACGTCTCAGTGCAAGGCCCCTTGGTCTGAAAGCATGCCAAGTGAGTGACGTTGAAGAACGTGTTAAATAAAGCATGCTGAGTTTCTTGACAATGTGAAATGTATTGGTTTGTTTGTCTTAAAGTTACATTTGTTTTTTGTGTTTATGGGTGTGGGTACACACATGCCCTGGCAAGTGTGTGTAAGTGTGTGTGTGTGTGTGTGTGTGTGTGTGTGTGTGTGTGTGGCAGATCATGGGGTTTCCTTCCTCCACAAGTGCCAGGGATCAAACTGGACTCATCAGGCTTAGCAGCAAAGCACCTCCACCTGATGAGCTGTATTATGCTAAAAGTTTTATAATATCAAACATTTATTTTTAATACTTTTAATTGTATGTGTCTATCTGAATGTCGTATCTGTAGGTATGTCTGTCTGTCTGTACGTCTGTCTGAGTGCATGTGAGTGCAGTTGCCCCCAGAAGTATTGATGGGATCCCTTGCAGCTGACATCACGTGAGCTGACTGATGTGGTGTTGAACTGAACTCGGGTTCTTTGCCAGAGCAGTGCTCTTGACCGCCGTGCCTCCCACGAGCCTGGCTTGTTAGTTTTAGTCTTTATTTTATCGGGTCTGTTGCCATCACATTTCTATGAATGCTGCCGACCTTCCTTGGATTCTGTGTTCTTGCATTTGCTTCCTCCCTGTGGTTCTGTTTTAAGTGTCTGTGTGTCACAAGCACTGTGTGTTGAATTTGAAGAACTCTCCTGTCATACACCTGTGTCAGGTTTTCACTAATTCATTACGCTGCCTTCATGGGCTTCTTTATAATGACCATTAAGGTTCATGGTTCATCCTCCCTTACAAAGCATTATCATTCTCACCGCCCTCCTTTTCAGCAGTGCTAATTTCCTTTCCCATTTCTCATTTGAAAACCTGGTAATTGAATCAGTTGTTTGAGACCTGTGGAGAAGACATGAAAGTTTGCTCTGCATTTAAAAAATAAATTTTTAAAATTATTTCTAGTTCTGTGTATTTGTGTGTCTCTGGGTGGACATTTGCATGCAGGTGCAGGTGCCCTTGGAGGCCGGAAGAGGGTGTTGGATCCCTTTGAACTAGAGTTAGAGATGTGGTGAGCAGCTCAAGGTGGGTGCTTAGGAACTGACCTCTGCTGCTTTGCAAGAACCAGTCATGTGCTTAACCCAGAACCAGCCCTTAGCCCTCAGCCCTCAGACCCCAGACCTCAGCCTCCAGACCTCAGCCCTCAGACCCCAGCCCTCAGCCCCCAGACCTAAGCCCTCAGCCCTCAGACCCCAGCCCTCAGCCCCCAGACCTAAGCCCTCAGCCCTCAGACCCCAGACCGCAGCCCCCAGACCCCAGACCTCAGCCCTCAGACCCCAGACCTCAGCCCTTAGCCTCCAGCCCCCAGCCCCCCAGCCCTCAGCCCTCAGCCCCCAGACCTAAGCCCTCAGACCCCAGACCTCAGCCCTCCAATCCCCCTTTCTCCTAGTTTCCATTTCGTTGATTTTTCTGAGCTGCATTATTCAGTTCAGTATTGTAATTACTTGATTTTTTTCTTTCCTTCTTTTCTTTTTTCATTTTTCTTTTTTCTTTTTGGTCCAAAGTGTTATTTAGTCTATTCTGATTATTAAGAAGAGTTACTGGTGTAGTTATCCTGTAAGGAAAGCTAATAGTCTGGTTTAATCGTTTCTAGTTTATCCCGTGGAATATGTAGGAGCCTTAAAATGTCTAATGAATGATTTCCTGGTCACCTATGCTATCTTGTAATGAATGGTGTGCCTCCCTTGCTTGTCAGAGCAGGAGCCCTACCTACAGTAGTGCCTTTCTGTTGAGAAGTTCGCTGCAGTGAGACATGGAAAGCTGTCTGACTCTGACTCAGTCACTGAGCCCCTCACACGCTGGTGGCTGCTTACTGGCCGCTGGACTCAGGCTTCTTGGTCCACCTACCACCTTGTGTTCCTTCACAAGCAACAGTTTAACCCATTGTCTTCTGCACAGTGTTGTGGATTAGAGCGTATGTGGACATCAGCACAGCCTTGTCACGGATGTTGAGAATGAACACCTCTTCTTTTAAGGTCAAGGGTGTGCTTTCACCTTTTATGCCATCATTTGGGATGATTTCCTGGTTATATTTATCTTTCTGTACATTCTGGTGTTATTTTAAACATCTAAACACATTTTCCATATGTACAAAAAATGCTGAGAGCTCCTCTTTATAATCACTGTTGTTATCAAAAATATTTGGTATTATGGGATTGTGTTGACTTGAACTACTGATAATGAAAATGGTTCATAAAATATTTGGTAGAAAACTTAAAAATACTAGAGAACTGTAAGTTATTTATAACCATTGTATGGTTTTGAGAATACCATCCTTTAAAGAGTATCAAGCGTTATTCAAGTAACACTGCAATTTTCTCTTTTCTGTAACAGAAAAAGGGCAGTGGGGAGTGGACCAGGACCAGAGTGACAAAGAGAAGAGGAGTAGAGGAGCAGGCACAGTGGACAGTAAAGGCTCAGGTCATGATGCCAGCCTAGTTCAGGATTCTCTTTCTGGATATTGTTGTTGTTGTTTAAGCTGAGACCCTCCACCGCAGGCTGCCCTTGACTTTCATACAGCTGGAGATGACCTTGAACTTCTCCTCCTGTGTCCATATCCAGAGTGCCAGGACTACATCTGATCTGTGCAGTGCCAAGCACACCCACTAATACCTGAGCTGCTCCCCCTCTATGTTTCCCTTAGAGCTGTCCCAGAGAATGCATTTACTTGCTTGACCTTACTTCTTTGGGACATGGGTTTTTGAACAGAAAGGAAGAGGACTAAGCAAGACACATGGTAAAGGGAATTGTCCCAACTCGACCTTAAGCTGAGCAAATGTCTAGTAAACTAGTAAAAGTTGCACTTTAAAGCTTCCTCCTGGGAAGCTCTCCATGTTTGGCATGTACATGTATGCATATGCAGCAGTTTCAGGAATATACCCTCTCTCGTGTATCTCCTGGAGGTGGCAAGAGACGTGCAGTCCTGCGGAAACTTGGTCCTTATTTATGTGCCTGAGATTTCATGTGATACAGACTCTCGTTTTAAGTGCCTACCTCATTACCTATCTGAGTTTCTATAAACCAGGAGCTTCTGCTGCATGTTAATTTTATATACTTGGCTTACCTGTCCAAGGAAGGCTTTGTGGTCTTTGGTTTTCATAGCACTGGAAAGCTTTGTTAATCTAGGGCTAGTGTGTAAACACTGAAGTTAGAGGGAAGAGACGCCCTGTGCAAGGTAGTGTCTCTCAAACTCTGTCTCTGCAGATGATAGGGTTGTTAGTGACAGATCCTGAGAAATCTCAGCTCTGACCTCTTAAGTCTTGGGAGGGGTAGAAAGGCCGCACTTGTCCCGAGCTTCCAGAGGACGCTGATGGCGCAACAAGTAGCACGGTGTGAGAGGGTGGAGCCGAGGGAGGAGCTGAGGGAGGAGCCCAGAGTAAGGGGAGGGGATTTCCCAAAGAAGCTGCCTACTGCCCATGGAGAGAAATAACTGGGGCCGACCTCGCTGTTGCCTTGAGGGAATTGGTTCTCACTTAGGTTCTTAACCATTTTTTGAAGCAAAGCATCTCCCTATTCTATAAAGTTAAGACTTGAGAGGCGGGTTTGCTAATAATGAGGGTAGAGATGCTGTTGGTTTTAGTGTCCCAGCCCTTGGATAATGTCATTCGAAAGACAAATGTGTGGAACTGGCTGAATAGGAAGACTACTGATCGTTTGTGTTAGCGACACGATTTAGTGAGTAAGAAGAGTACTGATCGTTTGTGTTAGCGATAGGATTTAGTGAGTAAGAAGAGTACTGATCGTTTATGTTAGCGACACGATTTAGTAAGTCAAACTTGGGTATCAGTAAGCCATTTATTACAGGAAATAGAAAAAGTTAAATTCTGATACATCGCAGGGTGAAACCCATGGTTATTTACAGATATTGTGTCCTGGAAATGTGTGTCTTTATGTTCATAATACTGTATATCAATAGGACTAAAATTATTATGGCAAAAAACCAGGAGTTAGGTTTTTGTAGTAAACCTTCAAAGTCTGCCTTATACGTTGTGTCTAAGAACACCTCAATCTAATACGTTGTGTCTAAGAACACCTCAATCTAATAAGTTATGTCTAAGAGCACCTCAATCTAATATGTTATGTCTAAGAGCACCTCAATCTAATATGTCTAAGAACACCTCAATGTAGTCGCCAAGCAAGGCTGCTGCCTCGCTTGTTCTTGTGTCACTCAGAGCAGGGGCTGCTCCCATTCTCCTCAGTTTACCTGGGAAGACCACCACAGTCGCAGCTACAGAGCAAAGACGTTCTGGCAGCAGCAGGTAGGTGGTGCCCTGGTTGCAGGGCTTGACAGTTTCTCCACGACACTCAGTTTCTCTGCTGTTTGTAAGTTTATCTCGGTAAATTTTAGAAAGACTGTCTTAGAAATGGCTGTGAAGTAGCATTCGAATGCTCAGGTTTCCACGGCTGGGTTCACCTTCAGGTGCCGCTCAGCCCGTGGTGGAGAGCGGCATTTAAACTCTGGATGATTTGTGTGCGCTAAGTGCATAGATTTACTGCTGCAGTTTGAACATTTTTAAATTAAAATATATCTTTCATTCTGAATGTATTGATTTGCACATCTCTGTGTCAATATTAAGTCAAGTGAATTTTCCAATAAGTTCAAAAAGATGTGGCAGGGCGAGCGGAGTGTATTAGATTTCTAGCGGTTTCTTCTTGTCTGGCTTTGGGCAGCTTTCTTAGTGTTGGTCAGAATTTATTTTAAAGACAGTGCTCTAATCTAATAACTCTTCCCATGCCTCTTAGAAGTTTTGTGGATAAATTGTTTCTGGAAACCTTGATGCATTTCTGGACATCTCTTTAATAAAGAATGTAGGTAAACATAATTTTACATCTTTATAAAATATACTATTATTTGGATTTTAATTGGTTCATAGGAGTATTTTTTCTTTATATGTATTTTTTTAATTTAGAGAAATTACACTTAAAAATAATAGCATAGTAGTCCCTGTCAGTTCATTGGAAATGTTAAATTCTTTCATGAAAGTTAAAACACTGACATAATGCAGTCATGATTCTGAAGTAGACATGTGAATAGACAGTTTATGTTGGATTTTATAGGTGTGGCAACATGTAGTTGGACTAGGGAAGAATGTTGTTACCAGGTGCTTAGTGTGGGTGAGAGGGCCACCCACTCCGCAGTGGGATGACAGAAGCTGACACCCTGGCTCTCCAGGCGATGCTCCTCAAGGTCCTTCATACATTCACTGGATCATCATTTCAACACATGCTGTGTGGACATGCTCATATTCATGATGTGCCATTAATCCACCATTGACTTTGGAAGATAAACATTTAATATATGTGTGCGATGTGTGGTAAAGAAATGGCAGGGATGGTCTTCCACCAGGGAGACTCTATAGGTCTGTAAAATGCTGATAGAAGAAGGGAGAGGCATAAATGGAGAAACAGAAGCGTGGACTAGGGATTTGGAAAGTGATCCTAAGAGGAGGGGATGCTTCCCCTTAAAGTGGTGTTTGCACTGTAGCCTGACAATCACCCCACTGTAAACCAGTTCTTCCTAGTGCTTTTCATTCTCCGGCACACCGAGGAGAATCGCACTGTGATATAAACCCAGTTTCTGTAAATAGTACTCTAGCGCCAGTAAACAGGATAGCATGGGCTCCTTGATTTTGATCAATTAGCCCTTCAGGAATTTCAGTCCCTATGCAACAAAACTCAACTTTGATTTTGAACAAAGTAACTCATTTCAGCAGAAGCACAGCTAACAGTTTATAATCTAAATTAATAAACACTTTATAATCTGCTACTGGATATTATGCCAAGATTTTACACACGCCTGCTCACTTAGCCTTAGCACTTGCCTCTAACATGGCCTTCTGCCCAGCTCTGCAAGCTGGCGGTAAAGACTTAGGTTTAGTACTCCCCGGCCTTGAAGCATAGACTGGAATCTGGGTTGGGGGCTGTGTCTCCAGGGTGCAGAAACGAAGGCTGTAGCATGGCCGTGCGTGCGCCTCTAACACAGGACTCTTGGGACTTTTAGTTACTGGAGTTGTGCTGTCCTTGCTTCCTAAGGAAAGATCCTGTCTTGGAAATGCAGTTGATAACTTTTCTAGCTTGAAGTATGATTGTAAATTGAAAATAAATAAAAAGCTTTAACCTCAGTAATATTTCTTATGGTCCTGTATTTATAGACGGGTATAGATTTCTAGTAACTCTTTGTTAAGCAATTAAATATGCACTTACATAAAATAATGTTCTTAAATGAATTTATATGTTTATTATTCAGTGAGCAGGTAAAATTTTTATTTTCCTAGGCATAATATTGGCATGCCTTTCAGGTTCCTGTATCAGAATTTTTACAAAACTTTGTGCAGCAAAACCGAAACTGTTAAAAACACAGGTCTGAGCGCCAGGGCTGCTGTGTCTTCGGTCATCTGCTTAATCCCGCTCCCTGCACACATCAATACCACCTAACTCCACTCTACCAGCAGTAATTGGCTGATGGAGTAGAAGATATAGATTTGTTTTCTTGATGACTCCTTGACTTTTTTCCTCTGGTAATACTAATAGAATTCCAAATCCGTACTGGTGCGGTCATGTCAGGAGCAGGTCAACAGTCATGTCAAGGTCCTATTGGAAAGCTCACAGCCGACATCTTAATTCAGACTTAGCTTCCTTCTCACTTGGATGTGCGGCTGTAAGCAGTATTTTCCAGGCCCAGCTCTCTATTATAACGGAATTCATTTAGTTCAAAGGGGATAGTTCTGCATGTGAATTATGTGACCGGCTACCCTGCAGTGAATGGAATATATAAAAATCTGGGCATCTCATCTGTGTGCTGGGATACATGTTTCTGTTGTCACGTTATATAGACTGAACAAGACTTGGAAATCCTTTACCATTTTCTTCCTGCAATCAGATTTCATGTTACATAGTTTGCAGTAGTGAAACATGATTTAATTGTTTGAAGTTCTAGGAAAGTGTCCTTTGACTTTAAGTTGGAGCTTAACCATAGGAGAATTGCCCACCAGTTTGTCATGAGTGCTCCAATTTGCATTCTGTGATATGTCTTCATAATAAAAAATGAGTTCATAATGGCCAATGAACTTTCAAATGATTAAATTGCTTTGCTTGGGGGAATAAAAATGCAAGCTAAAGCAGGCCCGGTATTAATACATGGATGTAGACGTGACTGTGTAACTGTGTGTGTGTGTTGACATATGCACCGTGCCCCTCACATGGTTCATTGTCTCTCTCATCACTGATTGGTCCGCCTGTGAGCTGTGCCACTTGCAGGTAGGTGGGTATAACTGCACTCACCCTGTGGCAGACACAAATAGGTAATGGCGACTTTGGTCTATCAGATTTACATTTTTTTTTCTTTTAATCAAGGTTTTGAAATGAATGGGAACTGAGGGCAGAACTCGGGGTTAGAAGACAGAGGAAGCTGTGAGCCCTTGGACTTCCTCGGGGACGTAGACAGAGGCATGCTAATTGTCGTGTACAGTTTTACACTTTGTAGTCTGTCCTAAGTCTTTCTCATGATGCTGAAGTCTGCGCAGACCTGTGCAGCGCAGCTCTGTGTGTTTGCTGCACTCATGGCCCTGCACGTGTGCAGACTGCACACCCGGGCACACCGGCCGGGTTACCAGACTGATAGTTTCTGCTGCCTCCTCACTTGTGTAGAAGGCCAAAGCCATCAAACTGGAAGCCGAGGAAGAGCCAGTCAGCAATCTTGAGCTATGATGCACTGCTCTTTTCCATCACTTGTGTTTTAAATCTGAGCCACCTGGAATTTTGACCAATAAATCCAAATCTTTATTTTAGGCAAATAAAATCACCCATTTCTGCATGTCTCAGAGTGAAACTGTTTTTTTTTAATAGTATAAATCCAGTTGATTTTCTCTCAAGATAATGACTGAGTGCGCTCACAGCAAGAGCATATTTGATGTCGTTTCATGCTTTTATTATGTAGTTGTGAGAAGTAAGAATTACAACCTTTTTCAGGGCCAAGTACAAAACAAAATAAAATAATACTTTGCCTGACAGTTGTCTGAACAGCAAACCATCTGCCCAGTCGCAGTTGAACCTCAGCCTTACAAAAGGTCAGACATTTGCCTCGGCCAGGACATTCGCCTGTCTGCTGTCCTTCCTCTTCTGGGAGCCCTTGGTTGTTCTGCTCTAAACCTGCGGATGTGGCCAGTACAGAGCAACCATAGCCTCAAACTGCTGCCTTCCTGCCCTCTGAACTCTTTATCTCAGGGTGTCACAGATGTGCTTTAACATTGTTTAAATACATGCAAAAATTCCCTTTACCATTTATTTATAAAACAATACATTAATTCTCGATTTGCTCAGGTTTCCTCAGAATCGTCATGCCCTCTAAAACATGTGGATTTGTGTGACTAGTTGTTCAGGCACCAGACGGTGCCCTGTGTCTAGGAAGAAACTAACTGACATTTTCCAAACTCATGTTTGAGTTTCTTAGGGATCAAAGAGTTAAAGTAATCTCTTACCTTATTGTAGGCAGTAGTGTGGATGTGAGATTGATTTTTATATTTCTCCAGCCCCTGAATTTGATCTTGAGCTTTCCCACCTTTGTGGTTTCCTGGGCAAGCATACTAAGGAGGAAAGGACCCAGACCACAGTGACTTTGGACTGTTGTGGTGACATTCGCCAGGAGAATAGTAGTGTTGCTTGGGAAGTTTATGGAGGAGCCGAGTGACTGTAACACACGAGAAGTACATCATGGATACTCAGAAATGTTGCTTCCGTCCCCTCTTTGCTTAGACCTGCGGCTGTTTCTCCTCACATAGGTAAAGGGTGGCCCTGCTGCCTGCAGTTAGAGAAACCATTCAGTACTGAGCAGAGTTTCTGAGTGTGTTGTGGGAGCAGAAGGACACCTCTTGACATAACCTAGAGGAGCTCTAGGGGTTCTAGTCATCTCTGTCAGCTTCAGGCAGTCCCTGAAGCACTTATGGCCTTGTTGGTTTCTATCAGAATCTCCATGGCAGCATCTGGGTCATAGGCTGGGCTGGGCCTGGGGAAATGGAGACCATTGAGAGAATCCTGCACTGCAGCCGAGTACTGGACAGTGTAAGGAAGACATGGTTTAGGGGCTCCTCTACTCTGCAAAGGACGCTGAGCGTGCCTGGTACGTGTCCGGTATGAGCTCATTTGCTCAGATTGAATTCCTGCTGGAAATGGTATCCAGTGATGGGCATGTCTAGAATAATCTGCATTTGTCATAGCCTGACGCTAGTCCCACTGGTGCCTGTATGTGTTTAGATTATGCAGTTACTTGCTTTTGAAAAATTGTCTTTTCTGTGCTGTTTGCGCAAAGTAAACAATTCCTGTGTTCTGTTCAAAATAATTCAGTAAATATATTTACCTAAGCCATTAATTGAGCTTTCTCTCCATTTTGTTATTTGAGTATTACTATTTGAATGCAGTTTGTGGCATAATTAGTAGCCAGGTTATGTTAGCTGTGAGAAGGACATCTAGCAGTTTTGACACTGAGAATTATAAGACAAAAGACAGATTTGTGCTATGGCCATAACTAACAAGAAGTTCAAAACATAAACCGTCACCTTGGGCTCTGGTAACATAAATAACATTCCTTTTTCTCAATGTTTTACTTCAAAGTTTATGTAAGCAACTCATCTCTTGTCAGCTTTCTCTCTTTCTGCTTAATTAAATTTAGAAAATAGCATCCCCCCTCCCCACTGGATCACTCCAGAGTTCATGTTTGTTGAATTTTTAAAAATAACATTTTTGTGTCTGTGTTTAATGGTTCAGATACTTATCAGAGGTCATTCATTCTAAGAGAAAGGGGATGACATTCAACTTAACATTTCTTCCCAACTTTACAGACTGTCTCTTTAATTAAAGAGTTGAAAATTGTGCTAGTCCTTTGCGCTGAATAGCTGACATAAAATGCTGGCACTGTGTTTTGCTGATTTTTTTTTCTTCCAAGTGACCACAATTATTTTAATGCTTTTAATGCAACTTTGCCCATTTTTGAACAACAAAGACCTCTTCAAATGTCTCACATTGCTTAATCCAGAGAAACAGCGTGATAGTGGGGTGAATTCTGAGTGCACAAAGAACTGTTGGAGGGGACAGTGAGGGCATCTCTCGGATAAGCTTCCAATACGATGAGAGTGATAACAGGTCTGCCACTTGTGCAGAAGACAAGCAGGCTCTTACAGCATTTGACTTTACAAAGTGTCGTTGTATCTGTTTAGAAAGCATATTTTAGATAAATGACCTGGGAACGATAGTGAATGTTTTGTATCCCGAGGTATCCATCATGTTTTAACATTTCTTAAGTAGATACAAAAGTTACCTTTGAAATTTTTTTTATGAAGATGTGTTCTCAATTTGTAAGGTTTCTACTTAAGTTTTATTATTAACACTTGCTTTGCTCAGAATTGTCGTCCCCTCTAAAATATGTGGCCGTTTATGTGACTAGTTGTTCACAGCGTCATATATATTAGTCTCAGTATCTGGCCTCTCAGACTTAATAGATGAGAGCATCACAAGGATGTAGCCCAGACAGTGGTGTGTATTACACAGAGATTTGCTGGGGCTGGAGAAATGGCTCAGGTTAAGAGTGTATTCTGTTCTTGGAAAGACCCAGGTTCAGCTCCTAAGAGCCGAAGTGCGCAATTCAGAGCTGCCCGTAACTCGAGCTCCAGGATATCCCAGCACCTCTGGCCTCTGAGACTGCCTGCACTCACCACATGGAGACAGACACACAAATACCCATAGTGTATATACCCATAATGAAACCAACACTTTAAAACCTAGTGTATAGCCAGACTGGGAAACGTACACAAGAAAACAGAAGAATTAGAGTGCTGGTTCCTAACTTGTTCATCTTGGGGCTTTGGGCAAATAGTGTTAGTCCTTGCTAAGATTGTTTCATCAGTGAGGCTGTTGTATAGATTAGGGTATCATCTCTTACTGTGTGTGCCATAAAGCTGAGTGCTCACGGACTCACAGGAGCAGGCAGGAATATATGTGTATATTCTGGAGTCACAAGGGGCAGGTAGGAATACATACGTATATTCTGGAGTCACGGGGGCAGTCAGGAATATATGTGTATATTCTGGAGTCACAGGGGCAGGTAGGAATAAATACGTATACTCTGGACTCACAAGGGGCAGGTAGGAATAAATACATATATTCTGGAGTCACAAAGGGCAGGTAAGAATATATACGTATATTCTGGAGTCACAAGGGGCAGGTAGGAATATATATGTATATTCTGGAGTCACAAAGGGCAGGTAGGAATATATACGTATATTCTGGAGTCACAAGGGGCAGGTAGGAATATATATGTATATTCTGGAGTCACAAGGGGCAGGTAGGAATAAATATGTATATTCTGGAGTCACAGGGGCAGGTAGGAATAAATATGTGTATTCTGGAGTCACAGGGGCAGGTAGGAATATATACGTATATTCTGGAGTCACAAGGGGCAGGTAGGAATATATACGTATATTCTGGAGTCACAGGGGCAGGTAGGAATAAATATGTATATTCTGGAGTCACAGGGGCAGGTAGGAATATATACGTATATTCTGGAGTCACAGGGGCAGGTAGGAATACATACGTATATTCTGGAGTCACAGGGGCAGGTAGGAATACATACGTATATTCTCGAGTCACAGGGGCAGGTAGGAATACATACGTATATTCTGGAGTCACAGGGGCAGGCAGGAATATATACGTATATTCTGGAGTCACAGGGGCAGGTAGGAATATATGTGTATATTCTGGAGTCACGGGGGCAGGTAGGAATACATACGTATATTCTGGAGTCACGGGCAGGTAGGAATATATGTGTATATTCTGGAGTCACAGGGGCAGGTAGGAATACATACGTATATTCTGGAGTCACAGGGGCAGGCAGGAATATATACGTATATTCTGGAGTCACAGGGGCAGGTAGGAATATATGTGTATATTCTGGAGTCACAGGGGCAGGTAGGAATACATACGTATATTCTGGAGTCACAGGGGCAGGTAGGAATATATGTGTATATTCTGGAGTCACAGGGGCAGGTAGGAATACATACGTATATTCTGGAGTCACAGGGGCAGGTAGGAATATACACGTGTATTCTGGAGTTGTCGAGTACTTACCTTGTTGTTTGTTTGTTTTAGACAAAGTCTGGTACTTGTCCTACCCTGCCCAGTATATTAGACTCACAAGCCAGGCCACTCTGCCCAGCTTGACAACACACTCGTCTTGTGACCACACTTAGTGTGTCAGGCTTTGCCTTTGTTTGTTCACTTCAGTGACTTGGAATCTATAAACTATATCACTTCACTATAAGTTAGTCTAGTCACAGCCTCCTGGGGTGGCACATGTGTTAGTAGACCCAAGGTAAGCTTGGATTTTCTAGCTGTTTGGAAGCTGCTCTGACTAAGCCTCTGTTCACACATCACATGATGACCAAAGGGTGTAAATGAAGGGCAGGGATGCCTTCCTCTCTCAGGTGGATGGGGCCTTTCCCAAGCATCTCTTACTGTCGAGAGCCTCATTTCTTTCCAGTTATTTTACAAACATTTCCAAGTTCCACACCTTTCCGGCTATCTTTTCTTAATGTTTGTTAATGCTTCAAATGGACTGCCCAGCAGTAAAGCATGTTGGGATATTTTCCTCTCATTGATCACTACAAAGCAGTCTATGTCATGTCAGTTTGGGGGTAAGTGAAAAGGCTTAGCATTTTGTAGTTAGTTGAACATTGTTTGAGTTTGTAACACTAAAGCCAGTAATTTATTAAACTTGGGTCAAATAGAAGTTTTTCCTTTTTTTTCTAGAGATGCGTGCATGGTGAATTCATGAACTGCTGAGATCTGTTCCTTTCTAATGAACACTGGCTTTCATCCTAAGTTTTCTGTCCTCCAGTGTGGTTTGATGGGATCAGAGAAGTGCAGTGGTATAGTTGCTTGTTCTGATGGCTTAAAAAATAAATGTCTGGGCTTGAAGTGGCCTGGAAATCATGCTGACAAGAGGACTCCTTTACAGATTCCTACCTGCATGTGCTTAATTCTGTCTACCTCCTGACTCAAGCTGTGGCCCAGCACAGATGCTGTGGTGGCTACAGACAGAGCCATCTTGGTGGTTGGAAGCATCCTGCCTCCAGGTAAAAGCAGCCTCCTTGCTGAGAATGAATGTCATTTCCTTTGAGAACTTACTCATTATTAACCCATTTTAGCCCCTCTAAGGAACTCCTCTCCTAAGGTCCCTCCTTTAAGAGAATGCACAGTCTTGACTTTGTGGGCAGTTGCTCAACACACTTCCTGAATGATATTTGAACAGTCAGAGCCCTTCTGTCAGGGACTTGAGCAGGTTTGAATAGTATGGATGGACTCTTCTTCCTTGTCCTGGAGACAGACTTTACAGTGCAGTGGAAGTCATTCACAGCAGGAAGAGGAAGGCGCTGGGGTCCTGCTGCAATGCGTGTAGTATATCTGTTACCTTACTGAACAAAATACCTTCTCCAAGCAAGTATGACCAAACGTTTACTGATGAAATTGAAGCTGACAGACTAAATAGTGTACCCAATAACAAGTCTTTTCTATTCATTTTCTAGTTTTAAACATTGTTCAGAATGACTAGATGACTCTGGTGTGCAGTTGGACCCTGTTCGGCAGCCTGCTTGAGCTGTGCTCCCCACTATCTTTGGAGTGCTCCTGAGTGCTAGTGCTCGCCTTTCATTGTTGGCCTCTTCTGGAGCTCATGTCTACTCACGTGCTCTTTGAAACGTGGGCTTATTTGATCCATCATCAAAATATCAGCCAGAGAACAATGGTTATTATCTTCCTTGCTTACCAAATAAAAGCATCCATTGCTTTATTTGGTTTTGAATAGAGTGACGTATCTCCTTTCAGATGACTGCTTCTAACATAGTTAGCTGATGAAACACGTCACCTTATTGAGCATATGGGTTCCAGGTTGTGGCACTGCTCCTGTTTGTCATCTGGACCACTCATGTGTTAAATCTTGACCACCGTCTATCCCCCTTGGACGTTTTCCCATTTACAGTAACTAGCAGTGCTCTTCTGCATGTGACTGAGTGACTCTTCTGTGTGTGATAGAAACTTTAGCTTCCTCCTCATCCCCCTATTGCATAGTAGTTTGCAGCATTGATACATCTCATTGTCACGTCTCTTGCGTCAGAGTCATCCAGTTACCTTCAGCTTTCCCTCCTGTCCTAACAGCGTCCGTCTCCTTTTGTTGAACCTTTGCCTTTGCTCTTTACCGTGCGTTTCCACATCAGCATTGGAGAGGCCAGGTCAAAATATTAGTCACATCTCTCCAGCTCAGCAGTGCGGAACAGAGGGAGTCCTCCGCCAGCTTACAAGACATGGCCCAATACTACTGCTCCTCTGTGTGGACTGTGCTGCTCTGTCCTCTCCCCAGTAGCAGCAGCCTGGGCCAGTAGCTCTCCCTCCACTGTGATTCTCTTTCTTTGAGGACACTGGAACTCTCTCCCTTGCCGACTAGAGGTGTTTGCCAACTCTAAAACTTTTCCTTCTTTGCTTTGCTTTCGATCCCTCCCTCCCTCCCTCCCTCCCTCCCTCCCTCCCTCCCTCCATGTGTACTTGTGGCATCACATACCTTTTCTCCCTAGAAAGTAGGTATCGCGCAGGGAATCGACAGTGTTCGTTCACATCTGTGTGCCCATAATGGCAAGCACTAGTCGATGCTCAGCAGACACAAGTCAGTGTTTGCATAAAGGAGTGCACACCATGACCACAGTGTGTTCTGCATCTTGAGGTAACATCACATACGTTCATCATATATTTTAATGGCTGCATGATACTATCACATAGCTATAAAATATTCCTTATCCTAAAGACTCATTTTTATACTGCTGTAAATAATAGTTTGGTGAACATCTTTGTGACCTGAAGGTCTTTCCTCCCAAGAAACATAACACATGCATGTAATTACTCACTTACATATGTTACCTCAGTAGAATCACTTTAGTGAAGACTGTAGATATCAGATATTCAAAGCCAATGGCTGTTATAAGTTAATCATCAGTGTCTGAATACATGTAACATCAGACAAGTTCAGCACTGTATGTAGACATTGTTCCTGCCTTAATTGGGCACGTTCATAAATTGAATGTAAGGGAAAATAATTTATGGGGAGATCCAGCTTGGATATGGTGCGTGCACCTCTTACGCCGCAGCTCACAGCTTCGGTGGCGTGAAGCTTTATCATGGATAACAGAGCATTGATGATACTGATCACGGATTGTAGAAGAAAGAGCTGGGTCCGTAAACACGCGGGGGCAGTAACACCTGTGTTGCTGAGTGGTGCTCAGTTTTATAGCTGTACATTCATAGCAATAAAACCCTTTTAGTATTTAATGGTTTCCCTGAAAATAGCTGTATTACTGTGAATCTAAAAGCCTAATCTTCCAGCCACAGGTTTCCAATAGAAACAATTGTTTTAATGGCATTAGAGGAAATTGTGTTTTATTAGGAGTAAAACTCTTGCACTGTCCGTAGTACCTGGTGCACTGTGGCGCTATGTACAAACATGGAATCCCAGTGTCTGAGTCAACATTGTTTATCATAACGTTCATAATCATTCTTCACGCATCAATTTAATGTTGCTTTTGGATGGTTGCTTTTCTTGGTCATTTTCAAAGTTCTTAAGACTAAGAAAATAATAAAGGAAGGAGTATAAGCGGTAGAGTGTGCACTTCTTTATTATTTGGATGGATGGGTTAAACTTCCCTATAGAGAACAACTGCATCCATGGAGTGCTTTCATATGTTATTCATAACGTTTGCCCAAGTATCGGTGTCTGTGGACTGTGTGTAAGAAAGAGGAAAACGTCCCAGCTGCCGTCTGTGTGTACCGACCTCAGCTAAGAGCAGCTACAATAGTGACAGGAGCTCCACCTCCTTAGGAAAGTGCAGACCACCTTAGGAAGGCTCAGGCCTCCCTGTGCTGTCAGGACGTCCATGCTTAAGACCGTGGCATGGAAACTCATATAAAACATGGTTTTAGCTTTACTGATTATCTTTTTTTCCCCTACTGTTCAATTAGCTGAACCGAGAGTGAATGAAGCCAATCTCTTGTGTTAAGAAAGGTTCTACTCATGGTGCTTTGGGAAGAGCTAGCCAGGTACTGTTTGTTTAATTTTCTTTTGTTTAGAATCACACAGGTCAGAGCACAAAGAAAGGCATCGCATGTTGTTTTGTTTATTGCTTTTTGAGCCTTAAATATAGTCACTAGAACTTTCTCCACCTGCAAATATGGGGATGTCGTCGTGTTATCTTAATGTTTAGAAGGAAGAGGAGAGAAAACCAATGTGCTGTGAGAATGACCTGCTGTTACGGCGTTGGATCAACAGTGTGGCCTTGGGCTGTGAAATCTGCACGTGTGTACTGGTCCTCCCCAGTCAGAGTGACACAAGCGTGCATTGTCCACGTCTCCCACTACTAATCATTATTGGAATAAAACCCGGAACTCCTGGAAATGATAAACATTTTACTTTGTCTTTGAAAATGTCCGTAAGTTTCTTACAGAGTACTCACTTCTATTTTCAAGCACGTCCTACCAGCATTCAGAAACACCTCTACGTTCATTTGTAGCAGTACATTTCTCCCTTCTGAACCCTTCCCAGGCTTCCCTAGCGTTGAGGGAGGAGAGCAGCTTGTAAATCTGAGCCAAGAGAAAGTTCTGAGTGTAAAACCTATCCAAGATAATAAGGTCACAGACACATCTTTGTAGCCTAATTTCTTAAAGGTCCTTGCAGCCGCCTTTCTCCTTCCGTGGGCTATTGGCACACTCCATTTACAACACTGCATAAGCTATAACTTCCTGCGTATGCTTTCTTGAGTTTTCCTTCTGCAAAGACAAGACTCTCCCAGAATGATGGCACAGATGTGAATTTCACGTCTGTGGTTGCTGCATTAAGATATGTTAGCTTATTCTAGTGTGGCCGTACACTGGAGAAAACTTGTGGCTAGAATGAAAAACAGTGACACAGGCCATTGTGGCAGACTTTGATTTTGCTTTCTCTGTTGCTTGGAGTTAAGATTGACTCAGTGATGTAATGTGTGGAGTCACACTGAGTGTTTGCTGTGCTGCAGAAAACTAATGGAAACATTCACTTGGGGAAAGACAAATGGTGTTAAATGAGAAAACACACCATGAATTGCAAATGGAGCTGAGTTAATTTGTTGCTACAGTAGTGTTGCCCTACTGTTAAATGAAGGCTGTGTAATTATCTTGCTGGCAGAGATAATGTCAAAACCTCATTTCTCCTTACATGCCTCGTTTTTACATGAGGGCTAATTGAGCTGCAAGGTGGCAGCCGATTAGATGTGGCCATCATCCGGGCCTTTTGCTCAGTTTGCAAAGAATGCTGCTCCCTTTTAAAGTGAGGACTTTGATCAGACATAAGGAAGATATTAAAGAAACTTCTAAAAATCCTGCGTAATTCACAGGACCTCTTCTGTTGGTAAATTATCTTGGATAAACGGTCCTTCTTCCACAAACCTTCTCCAGTCTTCTGACATCTGTATACCATACAGGTAAAGAAACACACTTTTGTAAGAAAATTATATTGTTGTCCAGTCAAAAGTTACTTGTCTTTTGCTTTTTAGTGTCTGAAAGATTACAACTTTTCAGAGGTTGGAAATAAAATGTCTTCAGTTGAAGTAGTGTGGAAATAACACTCTATTGATGTTAGTCCTGTTGACATTTAGCTGCCGGGGCTAAGACTACTGCCGATCTTCCCTTCCTCACAGCAGTGTCTTGTAGAGTTCGGTGTCTGTCTCTAGTACCCTCTCATTAACTTTGGTGCCTTCTGGGAGAAGGGAGACAGCAAACTTTTCTACTAAATGTCCCAAGAGGTGAGTGCTGAGAAGTGGGGCTATTCTGTGGTTTCTGGTGTTCTGAAGAGAAGCCGGACACAGCTCCCTCCAAGGGGAGGGCGCAGAGTGTCCGCATGCCTGCAAGGAAATGAGCATTCTGTTGGCCAAGCTCTTGGCTGAATGTAGTTCTACAGAGGCTCCAACACTAGATTTCTAACAGGCTTAGCAGGAAGGCTTCCTTCCTGTGGAGGTCTGAGTTGGAAGGACAGCGACCAGAGAGAGAGGTTCTGTGGCGTGTGACACAGGTTAGCCTGCAGTACAAATGCTGTGGCTAGGTAGTTCTCCCAAGGCAGGAACCCCCACTGCAGGAGCAACAAAAGGCCACCTCAGTAAAGGAAGCACAGCACCGTGTTCTATGTACTGTTCCTGGTTTTGATTGTTTTGCAGACTAAGGATGGGACCAAGGGCTTTGTACTTCCCAGCACATGGCCTGTCACAGAGCTTCATGTCTCAGCCTCAGCCCCTTTACACTTTTGTAAATTTCCTCGTGGGCTGGAATAGCAGCGGAGATGCCTGGCCTTTCCTGAGCGTTTCCTCAGTAACAAGTGCATTGGTGCCCTTTGCGACGAGGGTCTGGGCTGCCAGGCTTCTCTTGCCAACCAGAGGAGCGTCAAGTGCAGAGGGCTCAGAACATACATCCTCAGGATTGCTCTGCTAAGCAGCGACACTGGTCATGGTGTGTGTGCATCAGATGTCTCCATCTCACTGTGTTGATGGGCAAAGCAGAGCAGCCTGACTCCCTTAGCTGAGTAGTAAGGCACAGCCGCGCTTGCTGTGGGTGTCTCAGTTCCCTCAAGTTGGCTCTGTGCTCCCTTATTTTCATTCCTACCCTTAACAGCAGGGTCATTCCCTTTGTCCCAGACAGAAGTGCTCCAGCTGTGCTCCATGAAGACTTTGTCTCCTTGAGGTGCCTCAGGCCCAGCAGAATGTGCCAGAGACTGGTTAAGTGAGCCAGCATCCAGCCTGGCACAGCCATTCATGCACTTATGTTCTGAGCAGGATGTGTGTAAGAAGACTTCAGAGGTTGCAAGCTCCTGGGCTGTGCCCGTGAGTTGCTGTTTCCAGCTCAGTGTGAATGTGCTTATGCACTTAGGGTGCTCTTTCTACTGTGGCTGCAGGATAGGCTGAGCTCCTTCAGGACTGTCTTCTACTAGGCTGTGCCCCTTCAGGACTGTCTTCTACTAGGCTGTGCCCCTTCAGGACTGTCTTCTACTAGGCTGTGCCCCTTCAGGACTGTCTTCTAGTCTGTGCCCCTTCAGGACTGTCTTCTACTAGGCTGTGCCCCTTCAGGACTGTCTTCTAGGCAGTGCATCTCCTTCCCAAGCTCTGGACACTCGTTCGGTCAGTTGGACTTGCTAGAGTTAAGCCAGATTCCTGGAGCACAAAGGCAGCTACACATTGCCTGTACCCAGGAGCTTCATATAAAGAACAGATTTTTGTCTACTTGTGTTAGACACCAATGTAACTGATTAAAGAAATATCAAAATTCTAACATACTTGTTAAATAAGCTTGAACTAGAATCATTCCCAGAGGAGCGTTTCCCGTGCTTCAGAGCACGGCACTGCCCAGTAGGGAGTGTGGTTCGATTGCAGAAGGAAGACCACCATGAGCCTCTCCATCCCTGCCCAGTAGTGTCTGAGCTTCATGCTCTCCCTTGCACCTCCTGCCCCTCTTACAGGATGAGGATAAAGGACAGTTCATTCGATGCTTTAATTCCCAGAGCTTCATTTTATCACATTTCCTGTCTTGTTCAAGGGAAGGTTAGACTTACTAAGCTTTCTTTCCTCTGTGTTGTGAAAATGTCCTTACCATAGGCAATGCCAGTTTTAAAGATCTTAAAAATAGAGCTGTCTTAGCAAAAAGTGAAAGTGAAAATGTTTACTGATAAATACTCGAGGAAAATCATACTCAGGGTGATTAGTGGTTCTTACCCCTAGAAATTTCTCCAGCACAGGACACAGATAGTCATTGCTAGCTGTTCTGGCTGAGCATGCCGGGGTGCCCACACCATGTTCCTGTAGGAGACAGTTCTCTGCCTCAGACGTCAGCACTGCGGGGCTCTAACAAAGGACATTGAAAACTGGGTGAAAAGAGAGGAGGAGGAAGGCAAGAAAACATTGCAGCTCACTCAGGTCTGATGAGGACAGATGACTCAGGGTAGAGCTCTTTAGGACTTTAATCTCTCAAACTCTGCTCTCATGTTGTCAGTCCTGAGCAAGCACAGTCTGGTTTCCCCACAGCTGCACTGAAGCTGATGGTCCTTCCTCCCCTCCCCTCCCCTCCCCCTTCCCCTCCTCTCCCTCCCCCTCCCCCCTTCCCCCTCCCTCTCCCCCTCCCCCTCCTCCTCCCTCTCTTCTCCTCTTCTTTCTCCACCTCCTCCACCTCCTCCCCCTCCCTCCCTCCCTCCCTCTCTCTCTCTCTCTCTCTCTCTCTCTCTCTCTCTCTCTCTCTCTCTCTCTCTCTCTCTTCAGCCTGAGGTCCCTTGAGATTATGCTGTTCCGTGCTTTTACCCAACCACCTGTCAATCCTTCTGCCCTGGCAGCCCCTTGGCCAGCATATATGTTTGTCAGACTATGATGTAGGCAATGAGAGTTGTTTATTGAGTAAATAAATTCATACAAAGTGGATAATAGAATAACTCTCCCAGCACTTGAGAAGCAGAGACAGATGTATGTCTGTGAGTTCTCTGCCACCTTCCTACAAAGTAATTTCAGGGCCAACCATAGCTACATAGTGAGAACCTGTCTTTAAAAACAAACACAATGGAAGATGATAGGCTGGATGAACTTGTAAGGCCCTGACTTGTACATGGCCAGTTTGATGTGTGGGATACTTGATTATGGTGTTGACTAATTTGATATTTATTCCATTGCCTCTTGATGTGATTGTAAAATTCCTGTGACTTCAGTGAAGATATTCTTTAGTCCACACTATATGATAAGTAAGGTGCTAATGAGTATATTGTCTTTAATATACATCCTCCAAGACAGCCGTTAGCATTAACTGAACACATGAGGTAATGAGAAAGATAATGATTTGTTCAATGTTGAGCAACCAGTCTTTCATGAATTGCCTTTTTACCATTTTCTGTATGGGCATGTGACACAAATCTTATTCTTCTTCAATAATATAAAACATTACAAATAATTAGTGTCGTGTTAAATGTGAATTGATGAGATAACATGAAAATGCTTTAGGGAGTCAGTGGTTAGAAAAACAAACAACTTGCAAACTTTAAGATGTAGATTACAATTCAGAAACATTAGGACCTTCAGCGTATTAACTTATTAAGTAATAATATAGCTTATTTCTCCTTATTTTATGGTATATGATATGGAATATCATACAGTGAAATTTTTAGGATTTCAAAATATATTAAAAGGTTTTTCAATTGATGACCTGGCTCAGGCATAGAAAGATAAACAAAAAGCGTAAGCTCCAGATCAGAGCACTCGGATAGTGCGTCTGACATACGAGAAGGTGGTATTACTCAGGTAGTAAAGGATGTGCTTTTTAATGAAAGGTGAAGGAGCAATCAGTTATCCACATGAGGGGAGTAACATCGCTGTCCCTGCTGCAGAGCGCACGGAAGAGCTGACGCCAAGTGTATGAACACATTAACAGAAAGACAAAGCTGCAGCAGTGGAGAGCGGACATTTTAGGTAACTACAAATGCAGACAGCATTCTTAGACAAGACGGAAAGACATTTAAACATGAAGGAAGAGCTTGGTGGATTGAACCACATTAGGATTACTGTGCATAGTGAAGGAAGGAACACATACATGCACACTAAGCCTGTCTGGGAGAAACATAAGAGTAAACACCGTTTAGGTAGATGTAAGGACAATATCAGACGTTTCACAAATGAGACAGTATGGTGGCCTAATCATGTGAAATATGTTTGTCTTGGTTGGAAATGGGGAACCGAAGTTGAAATCACAGTGAAACACCCATGTCTTGCCCACCAGATTGCCAAAACCTAAAGTAGAAGGAATACATTGTTACCCAGAGAGAAGCAGCAGAATCTGGAAGTGTCTAATGTGTCCGTTGCAGAATCAGTCACACAGCCACTGAGCACAGACCTCATGCATGCACCATGGCCCACAGGAACATTCCTGAAGCAACTTGTGTTAGGAAATTTGTACAGAAAGATCTAACCACATAATGTCAGATGCCACATAAGTGAATTAGCAGGAGAATTCATTCATTGAAATGCTGTAAAATGTAAGGGGGGAAAAGCCAAAACAAAAGCGAACAAAACCCTGCAGTCTCACGCATCACCTTGATGAATCTCAAGCTGTAATATTGGAAGGAGAAAAGACGTAGAGTAACACGTGCAGTATAATTCCAGTTGTTCACACTTAAAGATCGGCACATTTTTAATTCGGTTAATCAACAATGTTTTTTTTATGTACAACTGTGCTAAAAAAATAAAAAGCAAACAGAGAATGAATAAACTATGATTCATGGCAGTAGCTGGCCTCAGAAAGGAAGGAGAAAGTTATACATTTCACAGGGAATGGAGACAGGCTCTGGGTGCATAAATTCTAGACATTGGCTCAGCCTTCTAGTTCTTAAACTGAGGTTTTTCCATACAGCCTCAAACATGTAAACTTCTCAGTCAAAAAATTCAAAACAGTACTCTGGGATTTTGATACATATTTGGAAATGTAAGCTTGCTTGGAAAAAAAAAAAGAAGGTGTAAATCAACTCATTCAATAACCCTAGAATCTAGTCAGCATTCCCACAGTCACAAGATTTTTAAGATGCCTGTTTGTACACCCCTGTGTCTTGGTCAGAAGGAAGGATTTGAATTGCTGTGCTTTAGACCGAACTCTACTACTTACCTCATGTGACTAAATCTCTCCCCTCTCTGAGCCCCTGTTCCCTCTCCATTGAGTAGACGTACATTAACTTTATAAATACCTCACCGACTTAGGAGCCTCACATGAGAAAGAAGTTGGGGAGCTCCTGTGTGGCACAGGGTCCTAGCTACAGATACGTAGGCAGCGAGACCTGCAGCACCGCTCTCTGTTGCTGAAGTCCCGTGTCAACTTTTGTTTGCTAGAGCCGATCTGAAAACTGTAGGTGATTTTCAAATCTGTCGTCCTATTAGTCTGCTAGGTCTGCTAGGTCTGCTCTCCCGTGCCTGACGGCCGTTACTGTGGCCAGGAGGGTGAGTGAGAGGAGCCAGCATTACAGCCACCTCCCTGCCACTTTCCATGGTGACACCTGAGTCGCTGGGCGGAGGCTTTACCTGATTCCAGTTACGTGGTGTCCTGTGGATAGAAGCTTGTGGGCCTTTGTTTTCCTTTCTTCCCTCTTTTTACTTCGTTATTCCCCTGAAGTCAATCAACGTGCCATTAAAATAGGGCCAGACATCTAGGTGAAGTGGTTTCAATGAAGTCTGGTGTTCCTAGGACAGCAGACTATCCATTGGAACTGAGTTTGCAGACTGGGCGGTGAGATCACATGGCCAGTGGGCGGGTGGCACACAGAGAAGCACTTGTTCGAGAATTTGCAGGCGGAGACTTCCCACCTAGAACTTTGATTGTGCTATAGCCTTATAAAATGAAATCGTTGAATATCATTGTCTGGGGAATAAGATAACATGCAGATAATCTTTCCAAATAGTTGGGATTTTATATTAAATCATGATGCCGGCTTACCATTTTCTGCATTACTTGACACATTGACTTTCCAAAGAACCTGTAACAAAAAATACTATCTCAGTAAATCTTGGTGTTAGAAATCCATTAGCAGCAAGGGTGTAACAACTAGTAATGGCAGAATATCAAGCAGGGAAAGATTTGGTGCCGTAAATCCTGAAGCCGTCTGCACACTGAGCACACTGGCACGTGACCGTGTGCTTTGAGGAGCGTGGAAATCGTCTGTGCTCCTGCCGTCTGTAGCCTGGCTGCAAAACTCTGAGTGGGCAGTTCAGGCGAGAGCCCTGACGGCCTCTGCGGCTCTTCTGCAGTCCAATGAGATAAAGCCAGCAACGTGGAACAAAGGCAAATGTTCATCACTGTATTTATCATAGTAATATCCAAATCCAAAATGAACAGGGCTTTCCTTATATCAAAGGAAAATCAAATCTTCACATCTGATTTTAGCTGGCTCGTATTATCAAAGCATACATAGTCTTTACTGTATTAGAACTTACCTAGTTTATAGTTCACCTCCTTTGAAAACATTTGACAGTCTGGTTTAAGTTCTGCAGCTTAGAGTAGGACTTTCTCAAGACTCAGTGCTTAGTGCCTTTAGCTCTTTCCGTAGGAACTGTGACCTTCACCTTGCGGTGGATTCTGGAAACTTCACTGCCTGTTCTCTGTCACTGTAATCGTGCAGTGTTTGCTTTAGTTCAGGCTGTCCCAGACCGGAAAGTAGCCTTCATATGAACCTGAAGGCCAGAGACGAGAGTGCAAAGTAGGCTTTACCTCCCTATCCCAGAAGCTGTGCCCTAGCTGGTGACCTCGTCATTTCCTGAGGCAGGTGGACATGGCAATTATAGCTTCGGCCACTATCTTGAACTTTCTGTAGTAGGTGATGAATTGCAAATGGCTAGACCCTGTGCACAACAATAAACTCAAATAAATCTTCAGTGTGTACTAATGACAAGACAGGAAGACTGGCAGCTATAACAAGGCCCCCATCGTCACCTACGTTACTGTAGCCTTGATATCCATCATTATCCACTGAAGCTAGCTCACGAGCCGGACAAGGAGGTCCGAAGAAGGATGAGTTGTTTTCGCTGAAGCGTCCAGTCGGTCCCATCTGGACGAGAGTAAATGGGATTTTTTTGTGTGTGTGTGCCTGTTCACTAGGCCCGAATTGTCCATCATTTTAGGCGGGTATCTGATCACTTCACGCTGGGGACAGTATGGCTTTATACTGACTGGTGAGTTCGCTCTTCTCACCTCGGCATTGCATTCTTACTGCTCGGAAGGCTTTGGCTACTTTTAAGCTATGTGCAAACGCCATTCTGTTTATGAAACTGAGCTAATGGTATTTCCCACTAATGACAAGCAATTTCTCAGAGGAGAACATGATTCTAATCCAGTATGAATCACTGCTGAAATCTGTGTTCTGGATCATTTGCATTTCCTTTGTCAAATATGAATATTATTTATTGTTTCTTCAGTGAAATGCAAATTACCATTTTTAATTTTCAGAATAATAAGGGAGACAGCACATGAATTATGGTGGAACACTAAGTTCAGTTTTAAACTTTACCAAATGTCCCTAAGTACCATGTGATTGTTGGTACATGTAGTGTATATATTTCTCTTGCCTAAGGCATTCTGACAAAAATTGAAAACAGAATTCTATAATTTAAAATAAAGCTGTATTACCCTGATCCTTCAGCATTTTATCTGTGATAAGAATGATCAATATATGATCCTCGGATTTATTGGTCTTAGGATCATAGCAATTTAAAAAAATAGCCTGTAGTCTCTGGAGTATTCACTTAAAGAAGCCATCTAATTATCCACTGGTTTGCGCGATTATTACTCTAGAGTGCGCGTTTGCAGGCTTAGTAACTCATAAATAATTGCGCTTGCTAACTGTCAACCAAAGCCCTCTTTATTGAGCTTACGAGGTGTCTTCCTGGGGTGTTTTTATTGCCCGTTTCTGTTTTCTTACCCGTAAGACAGTTATATAGGCATTTCTTAACATCTCTAGATTCAATGTTTGTCTTTTAAGAAAAATGAACTTGTTTATTGATAGTAGAACCCTTTGGGCACTTGCTGCTGACGTATAAAGTTGCTGTTATCATCATTAAATATATTTTTTAGATAGAGCGATCATTACATAATTCAGACTCAGCCCCGAGATAATGAAAGGGGGAGGCTCCCTGGTCTCTGTTTCCTGGGAGTGCAGGTTCTCTGGAGTTCAGGCCGACTGACACACCATCCTTCATTTTGTCTCCCTCATAATAAATCTCTAGGCCTTGAGGCACCAGACGCACGCATGCGGAGTTTTTGGCATTTTAGTGTGTAGAAGAAATAACACCTTGCAGTTCTGATGCCAGAGCATGTTGTGGTTCATGTCTGAAGAGCCGGCCTCACCCAGGAGTGAGCACGTGAAAATACATGTCAAGAGCACTGCTTGCTCCTATTGATACTGAAGCAGTTTGTTTTTACAAATTCAGGTTTACAAAACAGGTTCAGCCTATTTTTGGAACCCTTGGTGGCCTGACCATTCTTTGCAGCGTAGTTTATGGTGGCACTGTAGCAGATGGACTTTCCATCACTGTCCAGCCCCAATTCTCAGCTCAGCCCAGGCTCTTCTCTCTCTGCCCCCACAACCCCTGTGGCTCCAGCCACCACCTCCACTGACTGTGGAGCAGGTCCACCAGCCTGGAGTTTGCATCAGGCCATACAGACTTTCAACTAGAAGAGTTACTGAGGAACTACGGTGGGAACGCAGCTTGAATAGCACAATGCATGTGCATGGCTGTGTCACAGGAACCCAGTGAAGAAGCTAGTGTCCTGTGTGCACCTGACGGTGGCAGGGGTAAGGTTTGCATCTCCTGCACAGCAGATTGGCTTGGTGGGGATTCCCCTGAGCTTCAACCTTGAGGCAGGTTCTGGTCAAAGGAGATGTTACTGGGATTTCTTTTGATCTTTAATGATGACTGGTATTTTCTGAAGCATCTGAGATAGATTTTTAGAAATTAATTAAGTGACTCCTGGGTGATAGCGTATGGCCCTAGATGCTTTGTTTTGCGAGCATGGTATTCAAATAGCTGTTTGACAAAGAACCAACCCTCCAAACCCCAGTCCCCCATTGTAAAGGGGCGGGCGTGTGCGTGTACTTGTGTTTCTGTCAGTTTTGGACCATTTGATGAAAGGGGTGTTTTGTTAGTATTTGCAGGGTTGGACTTAAAGACTAGAGAGAGGTCTGGATGCTTTGTAGTTCTTAGCCTAGGTAGCCTAACTTACTACCTTTGGAAAGACTCTCCTGAGATGATGTTAAGAGAAACAGCAGAGTGCCTCCCCCAACCCCAGGCTAGACACCCTTGGGTGTGGGTTAGGGAGCTGGGATTTACATTCTAACAAGGTTCCAAGTGCTGCTGTCCATCCCTGACACTGAAAATGAGAGGAGGTCCTCAGGGGAGTGAGAGAAGGGCCTCAGGGGAATGAGAGGAGGGCCTCAGGGGAGTGAGAGGAGGACCTCAGGGGAGACCCTGCTGTAGGTAGCACAGCCACAGGGACTGACCTCAGGCCTGCTCAGTCCAGGATTTTCCTGCAGTTGCCCTCCTGGTTGGCTGCATGCTTCTTTCTTTCTTTGAAGATTTCTGAAAATGGATTATGTCCTTAATAGCCTAATTTCTAGAATGATTTTGATTTAAAATTGTGAATCTTTATATAGGTGTATAATCTGTGTTATTTGTGCAAGCAGAAATTTTCTGTAAAGTGTATCATTTGTGATGTAGTTATACATACTAATAATGCAATTACATATCTTAATTATAATCACAAAAATACATACAATATCATTTTCGCTCTTATTGAACACGTGCAATAAGATAAAGGAGGCAATAATTTTGACTTGGTAGTGAAAATTAAAAATTACTTCAAAAATTATTTCAAATATGCAGCTCTTCTTCATGTTTCAGAACAAATTTACTGTGTGTTCACATTACTGGAACAACTATTAAGTGTTTTTCTTTAGTTTCATTTACACATTCTTGCAAAGTAATTGTGTAAACCCTTTAAAGATTACATGCAGATCAGTATTCACCGAAAGCCCCAGTTGATGGGCCCTAACAGTACCCGGTTTTATGTTTGTAGTCAGTGTCTTCCCTAAGCCTTAAGTGTCTGTAATATCCTTGTGCATCCTCATGTGGGTCTGTAAAGGAAGAGATTAGCCACTGAGGCCCAGAGCTCTGTCACAGATTATGAGCCAAGGATGCTTGATCTTCCACCATAGAACTGCCAGTGTGTACCATTCCAGTACGTCATGTGATGTTTAGAGGGATGAAATTCTTACAGAAGTGCCGTTTAGGGAACAAGAAACAAAAACTAAGGATGACTGGTGTGGACTTCTGCTGCAGGGCTCTTCTGTTAAAGAACTGATCAGAGGAAATGGGGTTTGAGGTTTGTATGTGATTTAATGCAGTCGGCCTCAGTCTAATGCATTGATTTTGCAGGTAGATTTTAAATCTAGATGCAGTGTGTGGGGACCTTTAAACTTTTCTCTTTTGTTTCTCAGTCCTAAACTTTCCCTACACTGGGGCAACCTCAGTTCCTTTTGCTGGTCGTGAAGTCATTCTGCCCTGGTGGATTTTATGGTTGGGGTTGCTGCTTTTGTGTTGCTATGAGTGATTAAACCCAGGGCCTCACCCATGCATGCTAGGCCAGCCTTTTCCCAGCCCACAGGGTTGGGGAGCTGAATGAATAATGAGATTAGTTCATGAATGAGAAAGGATGCTAGACACTAAATATCTCTCTAGATGCTTTTCTGTGGGCTGGGACTCAGGTGGTTAGAACTTTTCATCTGTATCTTAGGTTCAGGGATTGAGAAGGACAAAGCTATGAGTTCAACATTTTTCCTAAATATTCATCTTTCCATACACAGATATTGGATTTTTCTTTTAAAAATTACGTAAAAGCAGTGCTTACCATTTTAATTGTTCAAATGTTAGATATTAATTAAACAATCCTAACATGTGTTCTGGCATATGAATGTGTTAATATGCTAGGGAAATCTTGATTTATCTCATCGGTTACTGTTCCCCACTAGTAGCTATTAATTAAATTAATCTAAGTATGGTGCTAGCCCATAGTAGGTGTTTAGAACAGTGATAGTGTAACTGTACCAAACATTGTGATCATGGCCTTAGATCAGAGCTAAGGGGCCTAGCAGAAAGCTCAACATTTGGGAAAGAAGCCTTTTGCTACTGTGAGAGGAGTTTGTGTAGGAGGGAGCTGTTGTGCAGCTCCTACAAACAGAGCCATAGCACCTGGCTGTTGTTAACCAGGTGGTAACTCTTGTGGTGATTTTGTTTGTTTTCTAAGAGAAGGAGCACCTCCGTCAAACTAAGATGTCTTCCAATCTGGGCAAAACGTCTCAGACTGGTATTAGATGTAAATGGCTGAGTCCCTCAGTAATCTTTGTAAATATTCAGACTCTCCTTGTAACCATTGATGGCTCTGATTTTGTATAGACTGAGCAAAGCAGGTGCCTTAGTGTTTATAGCACATGCAATCATTCCGTTCTTTGAGATGTAAAAACAACTAGTGAGAGACTTTTCCTCTCACAGGTGAGAGCACCAAGCTCTAGCATGCATTCATACCCAACACAGCTCCCATTGTCTAGCCCACAGCCTGGGGAAAGTTACTGAATGGAGGGTTGGAATTAGAAAACTGCAAGCGTCTGCTTAACACTGTCCACACTTTCAGCGTATGCTTGCTGTGTAACAGTCCTGTGAACCATGTCTCCTTCCTTGGTGCTTTACGTTATAAACTATTTACTTGATGTCATTCTGGTTGTCTGTGTACAGGAGTCATGAAGAAAACCCCACTTTGGCACTATGCTCCCTTGTCTTGTTCTTGTAACTGAAATGGTTTAGCGCCCTCTCAGAGACCTTGCTCAGTAGAGAGGCCGACAGCTGCTGCATCAGACAAAGCCTGAAGGTGTTCATTGAAGGGCTACCATATTCTTCCTCTCTTCTTCTCGTGGGCAGAAATAGCTGCACTGGGATGTGCTTTGGACTAGCATGGCCTGCAGTGGAGAGGCCAGGCCTTGCTCTTGAAGCTAGTTGCCTGGCCAGAGACTCACAAATGCACATGCTCTGTCTGTCCACTGCTGGAGCTCTTGCTAGAAGGGGAGAGCCCCTCAATATGCTCTAGGTCCACAGTTATCCCACCTTGCTAGGTCATCTCAGCCAAATTTAGTATGTTTCTTTTAAAACAAATATAAGTAGCACCTTCAAGAAAAAGTAGATTCAATTAAGATTGGCATCAAAAACTCCAATATGTGTTGTTTTTGATCATCTGTGCCTCAGCCACATTTAATAACCCCCAGATGCCTAACTGGGATGAGGGAGAGTGTACGGAGGACACTGGCTCCTCACCAGTGTCTTGGTGGAGTTCTGTTCTCTTTTGGAACTGGTTTTCTCACAGCTAATCTGAGCACGGAGTCCTTTTTCTCTGCCTTTGCCTGGTCATCTTGTCTTGTGATGGTTGCCACTTGGTTTCTTTGGAGGTCAGTCCAGTCTTCCAGATGTTCACTTGCCAGCCTCTCTCACCTACGTGTCAAGTTCAGGAGAACTGGCTTGTTTCAAGGTTGAGGAAAAATTCTTGAAGGAAGAAAGGCCTTTCCAGTATCATTAGCCATTCTCTACTTGAGAAAATGTTTTTTCTGGGGATGGTACACAGTAGAAGATCCTAACTACGAGGTTTCTTCTCAGAGTTGACCCTCAGGAGAGCACACCCAGCCACTGGCTTTGCGTTGCTTTTGTAGGAGCTCACGTGCGCTCCAGGGCTGTGGTAAAGCAATGGTTTGCGCTATTCAGGACTTGGCACCTTTCTTCTGTTTTTATATTCACCTTTTATGTGCAAAACTTCTCCCATCTTGTTGGCTGCTTTGTTTCAAAGCTTTGGCTTACCTTGTAAATGTTCTGAGAGCAACACGGAGACCATGAAGCCTATAGTGGATTCCTCCTGCCATCTCTGGCCCCATACTGGTCACTGGCTAGGCCCTTGCTCTCTAGAAATTGACAAACCTGTGCCTTGTTTTCAGCCTCCATACCTGTGTCACCTCTCAGCCCAGGTCCTCCTGGAGAGCCTGGATTCTGTCATTGTTGGTACAAAGTCTGAGAGGAGACTTTTACCCAGGGTTCTTGTTTTGGATTTTTGCTTGCCTCTGTAGCTCTCTCAACACTCCATTGGCAGTGTGTAGGTTTTATTCTCCTGTCTCACTTAGTGATTGCTCTGCTGTTCTCCAAGTTTCCGAGGTGAAAATAGGCAGGAACATCCACTGTTTTGCACTTCAGGATAACAGCCTGGAACACACTGAGCCTGTGTAGCTGCTCTCTTCCTTCTCCTAGGAAGCCTGCAGGCTGACCACTGTCCTAACCACACTCTCCGTCTGTGGGGTTGCACACTTGGTCAGTTCTGTAGACCCAGATTGACCAGATCCTTCCTATCCACATCCTTGGACTAAGCACCGTGTCTGTGATGGAGTGGAGTACTAGGAATAGCAGGAGTCAGTCAGACGTGGATGCAGCACCTCAGCTCTCAAGCCTTAAAGATGGGAAAGAGATTTCATGTGCCCAGACCCAGGCCCAGTTAGTAAGAGGAAGAAGAGTTACGATTGCCCGGCCACAATCTGTTCACACCAGATTTCCTACCTTGTATGTTACCGTACACTCTTGACTGCTCGTCATCAGCTTCTGTAGCCCACATGCTCCACTAACAAACTTTTACCCAAAAGAAGGTTCTTTCATTATTTTAAACATTCTTTTTCTTTCTTTTTTCTTTTTTTTTTTTTTTGTGGAGGTTATAAATGCATAATTTCCCCCCTTCTGTCTCATCCCTAGAAACTCTCCAGCATACCTGTCCTCCTTGTTCACTCTTAAAGTCATGGCACATTTTGTCATTTGTTCTTGTTTTACACACGTGTGTAACATGCACGCGCACAAACACACACACACACATACACACACACACATATACACACAGTACATGAATACAGCCTGTTTAGTGTATAATGCTACTTGTACGTATATATTTGGCAGGCTGATGACTTAATTGGACCACAAACAAGGAGAGTATTGGTGGGTATAGAAGTCATATGTACCGTATCAGTGAGCTGAAGTGTACAGAGAGGGCGCTGCATTTTACTCCCATTAAGTTTATAGGTTCTCGTGTGGCCTTTCCTGTGTCCTTTACCTGTGGCCTTTCCTGTGTCCTTTCCTGTGTCTTTACCTGTGGCCTTTACCTGTGTCTTCTCCTGTGTCCTTACCTTTAGCTTTGTGTTTCAAACTTTAGCTGAGACTACCATGTGATGTAGCACATATTATCAGACCCTTTGTTTATAGATAGTAGATGATAAATACATCGATCGGGGTTGGGGATTTAGCTCAGTGGTAGAGCGCTTGCCTAGGAAGCTCAAGGCCCTGGGTTCGGTCCCCAGCTCCGAAAAAAAAAAGAACCAAAAGATAAATACATCGATCTGCATGAACTAAAGAATAAAATTTCCTCTGTTTGTATGTGTCAATCATTGCCAATTGTCAGCACTTCTAAAGTTGAAAAACTATGTCAGCTGAACTTTGTTTCTCCATGTACACCAAGTTGCAGAAACTTGCTTTAAAAAAGAAAAAAGGAGAAATGTTCTTTCCTAAAAATGAAGGTCTTTTTGTAATCACTTTGCTTTGAGAGACTCTACTTGTCAGACCCCTAGTGACTCACAAGACTGTACTTCTTAAATGCTCTGACAGGACATCTGCACACACTAAATCTGCAACTGCAGGGGGAGAAACCTCCCAAACATTGCTGATTTGTCTTAGTGAGAACAGAGCTCTGAACTCATGGACATTTGAATAGAGCATTTGCTTAGAGCATTGTCTTCCGAGGAAGGACCTTAATAGAAAACCACAGGCTAGTGAGAACTAAATCCGATACTGACTGGCACACACAGCTTCCGTCCAGTTGGAAGGGTGTCACTGCTGACATCCGAAGGACGGACACTGGGAGCTCTCAAGCACAGATACACTTGTTTTCTCTCTCAGCTGAATCACAGTCATTCTTCATGGAGGCCTTACTATTGCAGCCAGGAACATGGGTAGACTTGGAGTTTCTCTGAAGAGGTTATGAAAGCCACACATGTGATGTGACACTTTGAAGATTTAGAGTTTCTCTGAAGCGGTTATGAAAGCCACACATATGATGTGACACTTTGAAGATTTAAATTCCCTTTTCCTTCAGCTATACCATCCTAGGAAAAGTGTTCTTCAACTCTGTAGATACCCAGTTCTTACCTTATGGAAATTTCTAGAATACCAATTTTAATCAAAGATATACCTTGAATGGTGAACTACTTTCTCACACAGTCTATCCCAGAATGGTTTGCTCTTACACGTGGAGCAGAGTCAGAGTGGATCTTGCTAGAAGCAGGTTGTTTTGTGGACCCTGTATGCTTTGTGTAGTGAACTCAACAACAGTCCTCACGTCCGGTGTTGCTAAAAGCAGATGCTTTGAGACATTCTTGAAAGGGCGGGAGGGAGGAAGCAAGGAGGCGAAGGAGAGACCACTCTTACCCCACTCAGTGTGACACCCTTCAGCAGTGCTCTGGTGCTGATGCTGGTGCCCTGCTGCCCCCAGCTTGATGGCACCCAGCAGCCACTGTGCCTGCCACTACCACTTCCTGTTCTCCGCTTCCCTCCCTCCTTCCCTCCTTTTCTGAGAGTTCAGTGGAGGGCATTGTAGGTTGTGTGACTCAGTCGGAAGCTTCCTTCCTCTGCTGTAAGGTTCTTCAGGACAGGCATTTCATCCTAAAGTCGCTTACACTCCCGACTTTAATGTAAAAACACCAAGAAAAACAAGCTCTGAAAACACTAATTCTGATGGAGATTTTGAAATATCTTTGGTTAAAACTGATATGCTAATTTTATTTTCAGCAATTTTTACCCAACATATATGGTCCAAACCAAATGATTGTACTACAAATACTGAGTGGTTCAAAGAAACAGTAGGCAGATATGTATATTCATTAAGCTTTCTAGAAATACGTATATAAATAAATTGTAAAGCAATCATGAGATCAAGCCTTTGGGCTTTATCTACTGCCATTGTTCCCCAGGCCTTGAAGCCCTCACCATGGCGGCACCAATAAAGTGCTCCCTAAGTACATAAAGGCTCTGATCGTTAAGATTTTTATTGCCAACCACACATACAGAGCTGCAAATTGCCTTGTTTCAGATTTATTATGTATTACTCCAGAAATTCTATAAAGATCAAAAGAACTGATTACAATGTTGACCTTTGCATTAACTCATCTGAATTTAAATTCTAGTGTTTGATTTGGGAAAATAAGTCCATTTATCATAGGTCTGCCGCTGAGGGGCTTGGGCCGCGCTGATTGGGAGTGCCGAGACCAAATTTATTTATCGAGCGTGGGCTCGAAAATTGTTTGTAGGACAAGAGGAACAAAAGTTTGACCTGCTGTTGTGTAGTACCAGGGGAACACTGTGAACATTGCCCTTTTCAAACGCAAAATACTTGCTCCATTTCAGCCTTGTTGATGGACTCTGCAGATATTCAATTGAGCAGATATATACTGTCCTAATCAGAAAAGCATCCCGAGGTGTAACGTTAACAGTCCTTCTCTTACCAAGAAAGCAACCACTTCTTCCAGGAAACCCTGTTCTTCGCTCCCCATCCTGAAGTTAACTTAATATGTTAACCCGAACCAACACTTTTCCATGTTTTTGCTTTTTGATTTACTAAGAAACTACTAGTAGGCAGTGCCTTCCTGTGCAGAATTATGAATTCAATTAACTTTAATCTCTTGAACTGTCTAGTTATGGACAAAAGTTTGAAATTTAATCCCCGCAGTACCCCCACCCATGGCAAATCCTGTCCATATTAATATGGCTTTCCACTCTCCTCAGTACTCATGGAGTGCTAGAGAGTAGACTGGTAAAGGAGTAGCGATGGCAGTCAGCTCCACCATGCACAGATCCGATCCAGATCGTGCTCTCTGATCACGTAAAGCATCCATAGCCAATCAGTTAGGACTCAGCCCTGCTGACGTAATAGTGATGGATATAGTTGGCCCAGAGCAGCCTCAAGGACCCATAGTAGGGGTGGAGGGAAAGCACATTCTCCATTAAGATTTATATCCATCCAGATACTAGGGTTCAGCTCTCGCTTCCCTTGGGGTTAAGGAGTATTTCCTGTTTGCTAAGATTCAGTGAGCAGAAGGAACAATTGCCATCTACCATTAACACTTATGGATATCTGTCCCGCATCTTAAAGTGGGGTACAGCAGAGCATGTTAGTTTGCTCCCTCAGAGCCTGTTCAGTATGACTGACAATGTTTGTCCCTGTGGACTCCGTGTGGTGAGTCCACATATGTGGTGCATGTGCATGTGCTTGTGTGCCTGCATGCATAGGTCAGAGTCATGTGCATGTGTGTGTGCTTGTGTGCCTGCATGCATAGGTCAGAGTCATGTGCATGTGTGTGTGCTTGTGTGCCTGCATGCATAGGTCAGTGTCATGTGCATGTGTGTGTGCTTGTGTGCCTGCATGCATAGGTCAGAGTCATGTTATGTACTTGTGTGCCTGCATGCATAGGTCAGTGTCATGTGCATGTGTGTGTGCTTGTGTGCCTGCATGCGTAGGTCAGAGTCATGTGTGTGTGCTTGTGTGCCTGCATGAATAGGTCAGTGTCATGTGCCTGTGTATGTGCTTGTGTACCTGCATGCATAGGTCAGTGTCATGTGCCTGTGTATGTGCTTGTGTGCCTGCATGCATAGATCAGTGTCATGTGCCTGTGCCTGTGCCTGTGCCTGTGCCTGTGCCTGTGCCTGTGCCTGTGTGCCTGCATGCATAGATCAGTGTCATGTGCATGTGCCTGTGTGCCTGCATGCATAGGTCAGTGTCATGTGCCTGGGTATATGCCTGTGTGCCTGCATGCATAGGTCAGTGTCATGTGCCTGTGTATGTGCCTGTGTGCCTGCATGCATAGATGAGTGTCAGGTGTCTCTCTTGTCTGCACCTGCTTTTTGTTTCTTTCTTTGTTGTTGTTGTTTGGGGTTTTGGGGGGGTTTTTTGGTTTAGTTTTGTTTTGTTTTTTTTTTTTGTTTTTTTTTGTTTTTTTTTTGAGAACTTGCTTCTCACTGTAGCTGGAGCTCACTCTTTGACTGCGGCTGCTCAGTGAGTTCCAGATCCTCCTGTTTCTAACTCCCAGCACTGCATTACAGGCGTGCATCTCTATGCACTGCATTACAGGCGTGCATATCTATGCCTGGCTTTTTATGTGTGAATGTTGGAGATCTATGATCAGATTTGATGACCACACATCAAGCCATGTGTCAGTTGGGTCTTTTCCCCATCCCCTTTTCAGACTATTAATGATTCTACAACATAGGACAGTTTTATAGAGCTGATAAAATTAAATCCTTCCACTAAAATAAGCTCCATACCACATGGTATCACTTTAGTAACAGCTATCATAGTGTGAGAATTTGCAAATCCTACAGGACACTGATGGAGCTGCAGGTGGGTGCCACCATGGGTGGGGACAACATCTTCAGCTTGCTTGTCATGAGCTCACACACTTAGTTCCAGTCTGGTTTTAGAACCACTACAGAGCAGGGGTGAGTTTAGCCTCTGCCTTCCAGGCAGCTTAAATAAATGTTCTTGTAGGACATGTGAATTTCAAAGAAAAAATTTAAACAAAAGAAAGAGAAGCAAAAAGTGCAGACTTTTCCGATTTTGAGATCTACATGAACTCATCTGAGATAAAACCCATTTGTTTTGAGACAATGATACTGGTAAGACAGAATGATACAGGTAAGACAGGATGATACAGGTAAGACAGGATGATACAGGTAAGACAGGATGATACAGGTAAGACAGGATGATACAGGTAAGACAGGATGATACAGGTAAGACAGGATGATACAGGTCTTGTACTGCGTCATTGCCGTGCAGTCTGGAAAGACTGATCGTGGTCAAAGTCTGTAAAGATCCATGTTCACAGTTGAAAAGTAAAAGTCTGTGAGCCCGAGTAGTGCAGCCTACATGTCAGTAACATCTACTTAGAAATCTGTAAAAGAAGCTGCTTAATATCTTTGAAATTGACAAAAGCTGATGAACTCTCGGAAGGAGGGACTCCGCAGCATTGTCAATAGGAATTTCCCGGCACTGTCTGACTTACTGGATTACTGGAGGACTTAGGTCAGAGCTGGAGCGCTTCGCCGGTTCCTGGTTAGCTTAACTAGCCATTGCTGTGCTCCGCTGAACTAGATTCTTTCGTTCCACTATTCTTGTCATAAAAGCTCGATGCTTTTTACTGCAGAGGTGACTTTTTTCACTTGCTTTGGAGGAGCAGGGTTTACAAAGAGAATGGCAATCAGTGTGAGGAGGTAGCCTTGTGTGTGCTTTGTCTCTCTCAACTGCCTCGAGCTGACTGACTGCAGCTCAGCAGATAGTTTGAATGCCCCCTTGTCCAGACACTGTGTGAAACAAGGCAGGTAGAAGGATTAATTGAAGCGGGCCCCACGGCAGAGTAAGGTAGGCATGGCCACAACCTGGTATGGTGGAGCACTGGCATGATGGAGGGTTGAGGAGAGTGAGGGCAAAGGAAGAAGAAAATGGAACCTTCTCATTTCTAGTCTGTATGAAAATAATTTTCAAACCCCAACACACAATGTGGTGGTTTGGTAACATATTTTAGAGAAAATCCTGGGTTCTTTATTTTTTTAATTTACATTTAAAACTTGAGGTCTGATGATTTGAAGTGGCATGTAGTTTTTACCCTGGATTTTTATGAACCATAGTTATTGATTACGGATTTAGTGTACTCATAGTGGTTATCACCTGGGCAAACCTTCCTAATGAGTAGAAAGTCAGCAGTTAATGTCAAAGTCATACAGCGTTTACCCTAATCACAACCAGGCTCCCAACAGGTCAGAGCAAAGAGTGGGATGATGCAAATGGAGACTTCCCCAGGAAAGACAGCAGAAATTCACCTTGTTTAGAGAGATGGAAAGCCCGTCCGTAGCGGCTGTGAGCCCAGGAGGAAGCGAGAGAGGGCAGTGAGTGTGGAGGAAGCCCTGACAGCTCCAGCGCAGACGCTTGCATCTTGGCTCTCCTCTGCCTCTTTAAGCCTCACAGAAAAGCTGTGTGGCTAGCATTAGGCAGTGTTTGAGGGTGACTCTCACAGTGGGCTGCACGTCATCCTGGGAAGGTCACAGTGGTACCACCCCAGGCTGTGTCAGGTGCCTACCTTTAGCCCCAGCTGCTTGGGAGTCTGAAGCTGGAAAAGTACTTGAACTCAGGAGTCAGGGCCAACCAGAGAAGCACAGCAAGGCTCCCCTCACAGCACAAAGAACAGACTCAAGCATAAAAAAGAGACCGCTCCATCCCCTGTGGCATCTAGTGTACTAAGTCTGTGCGGTCACTTAGGGCAGTGACTTAGCACAGTGACTTAGATGATTCACAGATTTTCTTCTGTGTGAGAATAGAAAAAAAGCTAAGACTGACCAAAACTGAAAACTAAGTAAATAAGTAAAAATAATGTTTTAAATGAAATTAAAACTTAGACTTAAAGCAAAGAAGCTGACTTGAGACAGATTGTACTAAGCCTGTCTGGGTGGAAGAAGAGGAAGGTTGACAGGAGTGTGTAGGAGAAGGAAGCACGCTCACCCTGTGAGTGGGCAGTAGAGGTTGACTGCGCTCTCCCTGTGAGTGGGCAGTAGAGGTTGACTGCGCTCTCCCTGTGAGTGGGCAGTAGAGGTTGACTGTGCTCCCTCTGTGAGTGGGCAGTAGAGGTTGACTGTGCTCTCCCTGTGAGTGGGCAGTAGAGGTTGACTGTGCTCTCCCTGTGAGTGGGCAGTAGAGAGGTTGACTGCGCTCCCTCTGTGAGTGGGCAGTAGAGAGGTTGACTGCGCTCTCCCTGTGAGTGGGCAGTAGACAGGTTGACTGCGCTCTCCCTGTGAGTGGGCAGTAGACAGGTTGACTGCGCTCTCCCTGTGAGTGGGCAGTAGAGAGGTTGACTGTGCTCTCCCTGTGAGTGGGCAGTAGAGAGGTTGACTGCGCTCTCCCTGTGAGTGGGCAGTAGAGAGGTTGACTGCGCTCTCCCTGTGAGTGGGCAGTAGAGAGGTTGACTGTGCTCTCCCTGTGAGTGGGCAGTAGAGAGGTTGACTGTGCTCCCTCTGTGAGTGGGCAGTAGAGAGGTTGACTGCTCTCCCTGTGAGTGGGCAGTAGAGGTTGACTGTGCTCTCCCTGTGAGTGGGCAGTAGAGAGGTTGACTGCGCTCTCCCTGTGAGTGGGCAGTAGAGAGGTTGACTGTGCTCCCTCTGTGAGTGGGCAGTAGAGAGGTTGACTGTGCTCTCCCTGTGAGTGGGCAGTAGAGAGGTTGACTGTGCTCTCCCTGTGAGTGGGCAGTAGAGGTTGACTGTGCTCTCCCTGTGAGTGGGCAGTAGAGAGGTTGACTGTGCTCCCTCTGTGAGTGGGCAGTAGAGAGGTTGACTGTGCTCTCCCTGTGAGTGGGCAGTAGAGGTTGACTGCGCTCTCCCTGTGAGTGGGCAGTAGAGGTTGACTGCGCTCTCCCTGTGAGTGGGCAGTAGAGGTTGACTGTGCTCCCTCTGTGAGTGGGCAGTAGAGGTTGACTGTGCTCTCCCTGTGAGTGGGCAGTAGAGAGGTTGACTGCGCTCTCCCTGTGAGTGGGCAGTAGAGGTTGACTGTGCTCTCCCTGTGAGTGGGCAGTAGAGGTTGACTGCACTCTCCCTGTGAGTGGGCAGTAGAGGTTGACTGTGCTCTCCCTGTGAGTGGGCAGTAGAGGTTGACTGTGCTCTCCCTGTGAGTGGGCAGTAGAGAGGTTGACTGAAGCGCAGGCATTTGTGCACTCTCCAGTGGTTTGTAGAGCAAAGGAGAGAAGGCGAAGTTCCCAATGGAAGAATAACATAAGTTTGTAGGCATCATGTGTCTTACTGCCTGATAGATTGCTTCATTTTGTTTTTAATCCATGTTCTTGGGGACATTGCTCAGTCAATAAAGTGCTAGCGATGTGAGAATGAAGTCCCAGACTCAATCCAGCTCCCGTGTGAAAGCAGACGTGTGATCCTAACACTGGGACAGCCCTGGAAGGCTGCTGACTCGCTAAATAGGGAAATCACAGACAGATCCCAGTGAGAGAGACTGCCTCAAAACCTAGACGACTCCGGGGCTCCACAGGCACACTGGTGTCTATCCATACACATGAGCAGACACGCACTGATACACGACATGCTCGGTAAACACACATTATGAGAATTTAATTTTCACTATAGTCGAGAGCTTTCTCTACTCACAGTGATAAGCATATAGATTTGAAGTTTTGCTGATATTTTAAGGAATCAAATTATTGACTGAACAGAGTTCTTTATTTATTGCATTAAAACACTGAAGTCCCACAGGGGAAAGAAGTGACGGAGAGACAGGTGGGTAGAGTGAAGACCAATCAAACTCCACTAGAAGTGGTGCAAGTTGGAATCTAGTAGGCCATGGGCAATGCCGCTGGGGGGTTTGTGGTCCACTGGTTACTACTGGCTCATTGGCATTTGGTTCCAGTTCTGACCAATTCTGCTGAGTTCCTGCCCACAGAGTCAGTCTGTTGGCCCATTCAACAAATACAGTCGGTTTGATTTTTGCATGTGGTAGCCTTTTCAACAGTTTTGACTTTGACTTAACTTAAACTCTTTACAAAAGCTGAGGAGGTCATAACTCACTCCTTGATAGACTTACTTCCAGTCAGCTCACTGGCCTCACTAGAGCTGAGCAAGTCGTACTTGACATTGAGATAACATCTGGTGTAACAGTTTTAAATCAAGCGATTGGAACTAAAACGTAGCAAGGAGTCACCCTAGCAATTAGGTGGGAAGTAAAATGCCAAGCCGGTTGATAAAGCAGATTGGAGCCATAAAAGCTACGAATGCTACTTCCGATACTAGATACTAGCCATGTGTGGCAGCCAAACGGGTGTGGCTTTGTTCTGTGTGCTCTAAGAATTTAAGACTTTGCAATTCCAGTTGCTCTTTCTGCTTTGTGCTTGTGGTTCAGGAAGTGAGCTCTCGGCTGTTGTTCCTGCTGCCATGCCTGCCACTTGCTGCCACCATGTCATGCACATTAACCCTCTGGAGCTGTTAGCGCAAGTGCACTGGTCTATACGTTGCCTGTGTCACGGTCTTTTATCACAGCAACAGATGAGAGTAACAGTACACCAGTGTCTGCTGAGAGCATATTATTTGTTGGCATTTTCCTAAGAACTTTGTTATAACATGTGAGTACATGACCCCCCCTTCAGCACTAGGAGACAGTCTTTGCTGCTGGTTACCTTTCTGTGCAGCTGCAGGAGTAGAGTAATGAGAGCTAAAGGGTAGCAAATCACAAACCAGGACAGCTTGGCTTTAAAGCCACATCAACTCCAGTCACTTTGTCAGGACTATCCATGGAGTCATAGATCACGGGGGTTTAAAATAGATTTCAGCCCTTGCAGAGTCAGGCAATCCTAGCACTTGAGAAGTTCAAGGCCAGCCTAGAGAAGGTAACATCAAGCTCTGCCTCAGTGAATGCATGCATGCATGCATGCATGAATGAATGAATGAATGAAAACACATCAGGAAACAAGCATGTTGGCACATGTATGTACTTCAAGCACTCAAGAAGCAAGAAGATCACCATGAACTGAAGGCCACTTTGAGCCTCATAACAGAAGACTTCATCTCAAAAAAAAAAACAAAAAACAAAAAAAAAAAAACAAAAAAAAAAAAACCTCAAATACCATAGAGAATTTCATTTTGAATGTGGTTTTGTTTCAAACTTAAAGTAAACTGGGCAGTCAAAGCCCTGGTCAGCAATAAGATGGGCAGTTTTTAGTTATGAATTTAGTACTTGATAATATCTTCAAATTGTGGCCTTGGATTGTGAGTTGGGAATTGAATACTGCTTGCTAGAATGTCACCAGAGCTCTAGGGAACCTTCTGTCCCCACCTTGTTGGTACAGATGTTCACAACACTTCACCCAGGCTTACACAGATGCTGAGGATCCAAATTCAGGGTGAACCCTAGCCTGCCAACACATCTCCCCGTCTGCCATTTCTAATGCATTTCCAAAGCCTTCCAACCTGTGTCCCTCACCCACACCACAGTGCTTTCATGGCTTACAAAAAACTCTGTATGGCCACCATACTCTTGGTGCCAACCTCCTTAGGAGGTGTCCTAAAGACATCTGGACATGAGGATTCTCTTGCTACCTAGGTCTCCTCCAGTCTGTTCCATCCACAGTCATCTATCACAGTGAGCCCCACATTTCTACAGTAAAATACAGGCTCTTCTACATGCTGGGCAGGAGAGACTTAGGGCAAGTTGTTGTAACCTGTCTAGGCTTCGTTGATGAAAAATATGTGTCCATTTCTGGAATCTCACAGAGCAGGGAGAATAGATATTTTATGAAAGTAATCGGCCATCTAGAGAGTATGCAGTCTGAGTTGTACAGATCAGTAATAGTGGCTTTGTTACTGAGGGCACGTCAGATCAGTCACAGGAGTGTCCAACAGTTGAACTTGGAGTTGCCCACAGCTTACTGGAGGAGAAGGCCTGCTCCTTCCGCTACTCCAGCTGATGCCCAGCTGATCTGGGGGCTTCTTTGAGGCCCTAGTTATTGCCAGACAAGCAAGTCAGTTGTAACACATGCAATTCAGAGCCCTGAGCTAGGTTCAGTACTCCGTTTTGTTTAAGCTGGTGACCTCCGCTAATTGGAAAGCATCTGAGTCCTCACCCAGTGTTGTCAAAGTGTGCGCATGGAAATTGGTGTAAGATGTTAAATTATGAAGTAGCTGTTCTTTAAAATTAGTATGTTCATCTCCATTTCTGCTTCCAAGATGGCTCATCTCCAGCACTTGTAGGAGTGGAGATTCCTGGATCACATGCCCAACACTATTGGCCTTCAGGAGCCATCTTGATTGTCCCAGTATCTGTCCTGGCTTCCACAAATATGCTGGTTTTCATTTGGTTTCACAACAGGCAAGGGGATATCTCAGTGTAGCCTCTCCTCGAGCCACCGTACTGCCATTGAGCCTTCATAAGGATTTATCCATTCCCTCAATTACACCTTGAAGAGCACGCTGTATGTGCTTGGCTTGTGACCTTTCCCCTCTCCTCTCAGATCAAACTTGTATGTTTTCCATTAACTTATTTATTCACTTTACATCCCAATTGCTTCCCCTGTGCCCCCTTCACTCAGTTCCTCCTCTGATTCTCCTCTCCTGTTCCCTCCCAAGTGCCCCACCACCCTGGCACATCAAGTCTCTATAGGGCATCCTCCCCACTGTGGCCAGACAAGACTGCCCAGTTAGGGGAAGGAATTCCACAGACAGGCAGCAGCTTTGGGCATAGCCCCTGCTCCAGTTATTGGGGGACCCACATGAAAATCAAGCTGCATGCATGTTACATATGTGCTAGGGACTTAGGTCCAGCCTGTGCGTGTTCTTTTGGGGAATCTCAGAACAGTCTCTGAGAGCCCCCAAGAGTCTAGGTTAGTTGGCACTGGTGGTCTTTCTGTGGAGTTCCTGTCCCCTTTGGGGCCCTCATTCCTTTCTCCAACTCTTCATAAGAGTCTGGAGCTCAGTCCAAGGTTTGGCTAGGGCTCTCTGCCTCTGTTTCAGCCATCTGCTGGGTGGATCTCTCAGAGGACAATTATGCTAGGCTCCTGTCTCTAAGCATAACAGAGTCATTAACCATGTCCTGATTGGTGCTTGCCCACGGGATGGGTCTCAAGTTGGCCAGTTGGTTGTCCTTTCCCTCCGTCTCTGCTCCCTCCCCTGTGCCTGTATTACTTGTAGACAGGATACATTTTGGGTGTAGAATTTTGTGGATGGGTGGGGGTCCTACCTGGCTACAGGAGGTGGCCTCTTCAGGCTCCAACATTACTGCTGTGAGTCTCAGCTAAGATCACCCCCATAGACCCCTGGGAGCCTCACCATCCCAGGTCTCTGGCACATCTTAGAAAGCCCCCCCACCCTCCCCACTCCTGCCAGCTGCATATTTCAATTCATTCTCCTGGCCCTCTCTCCTGTCTTTTCCCACACCTGACCCTGACACCCCACTGCACCCCATTTCCCTCTCGCATCCTGTTCCCTCCCTCCATTCGCCTCCTAGGACTATTCGCCCTTCTAACTTGTATACTTTAGTTATGGTCCCTGACAAGTACAGGTTATCCAGATGGGCCTGCATCACAGGACTGAGTAGCTGCCCGATGTTTGCTTCAGTAGAGTAGCCTGAGGAGTGTGCTACTGTTTTTCCCGCCCCTCCCCAGGGTGTGCTATTTTTAATTTCTTGCTTTGCTAAATGTATATTGGCTTAAAAATGTGCAACCGTCTATATTTTCCTTATGAATTACAATGAAAGTATCCTTGAGATTCTTAGAAACCATATTTTAAGTATCGAGACCAGCTGTAAACTTTACCCTTTGATGTAATTCAAGAGTCCACAGACCACCATTGGCCTTGTTGGGAAGTAACAAGTTGGCTCCTTTACTAGAACAGTTTGTAAAACACAGTGGGAGCCATGCATGCATCTAGGCAGGTGACTGAGCAGCATGTGACAATGCCATGTACGACCTGATGTGCATAGAAAAAATGGTGACCACTGAAGTATTATTCGTCATGTGATTCTTGAATATAAAAATGTTTTTACCTAAGAACATAAAAATCTTCCTAGTTGCCTCAGATCCTTGGATAAAAGAGTATTAATGGACACCTAGAATTTTGGTCCAAAAAGCTATCTTAATAATTTGCTGTGTGCTAAATCAAATGTAGCCCTCTGACCTCTTTTACAACCAAATATATATACATATATGAAAGAAAAGTTTCACATGTACCAAGCTCGGCAGCATAATTCTCCCTAGAAAGGAAAGCCATGAGTATGTCTTTTGTTTTCTAAGTCCTACTCTTTATATAACTTGTATAATAGACTGAACAAATGAATGCATAAGGCCAAGATACATTGCAGTGTGTGTTAAATGTGTATATGTGCACACACACACACACACACACATACACACACACGCACACACACTCACATACATGGCTTTCAGTACATTTGTGGCAGAAAGAAAATGAATCATTTTAACTTTTATTATTTAAATGTTTTGTGGCACTTGAATATTATTTTAAGGAAATAATATTGTGAGTATCCAGAAAGATAATAGAGTTTCAATATACAAATACTGTGAGCTACAGCATGTGGTGTGTGTTTCAAGCTAATAACTAGGGCTTACAGTGGGTCAGTGGGTCATATCCCAGTGGTGTCTGGTGAGATGGAAGGCTGTCTTATGTGTCAGCCAGATAACCCTGTGAAGGCTTTTCAGCAGGTAAGATATGGGACTGAATCTGAAGTGAGGGTTGAAATACATGGGAATGTTATGACATATGAGAACCATAACTTTAAAAATGAATGTAGCTATTCTTTGACATTATTATGCATATTTGACAGTGTATACATTTGAACAAAGATGAAGGAAATAAGTCAAACATCGTTTATGTTTCTATGTTATGTATGGGAGGCTTATAGGGAATGGTTGAGCTCTGTTAAAACTTGGCCATATATGTGTGTTGGGGCCGGGGGTGGGGGGTATGGTGGCAGTAGGTAGACAGACATATAAAAGCTGTCAAACAAAACCTATAGCATGCTTTCTTTTCCATCTAAGATTCTGAAGTGACATTTCCTGCTCCCAGTAGTGGTGGTGGTGGTGGTGGTGGTGGTGGTGGTGGTGGTGGTCGTGGTCGTGGTCGTGGTCGTGGTCGTGGTCGTGGTGGTGATTTAACCCTTTCAAGACTGGAAAGATGACTCAGCCGTTAAGAGCACTGCTCTTCCAGACAACCTGGGTTCAACTCTCAGCAACCACATAGCAGCTCACAGCTGTCTGTAACTCCAGTGCTGACACCCTCTTCTGGCTTCCTGGCATTAGGCACACATGCATGCAGGTAAAACACCTATACACATAAAAATAATTAAAAAGTAATTTAGCCCTTCGTTAATTGCTATTAAATGTCTTAAATATACTTCACCCCAAACGTAAGCATTCTAATACTGTTTTTACATTCTCGTTTGTATTACCGTGTTTCTAGCACTCTGTCTTTAAAGATTTGTTTTTATTTTTATTTTCTATATTTATGTGTATGGGTATCTGCCCACATGATTGTATGTATCTCAGAGGCCAGAAGAGATTATCAGGTTGCCTGGGACTGGTGTTACAGGCAGTGACCTGTCTGAATGGTAGAATTGAACCCAGGTCCTCCTGCAAGAGCAACAGACGTCCTCAGCTGCTGTGCCGTCACCTCTCCAGCCCTCTCATGGGGTTTCTCAAAGCCATTACACATAACGTCAAGCCATTTTTTAGATTGAGAATGGCGTTAAGGAATTTTAGTTCATTTGAGTGTGTGTGTGTGTGTGTGTGTGTGTGTGTGTGTGTGTGCGCGCGTGCGTGTGTGCCTTCAAGATAATTTTGTCAGTCTTCACTGTGCACAGTATTTTGAGCAGAGCTTTGCTTCTTCTGTATGTATGTGTTTTAAAAATGAGTCGTGGAAAGCATTCATTTTTAAAGTGCATGTGAGTTGCTTTGGTTTGGGTTGAATGAGAGTGCATATTTATGGCATATTAAGTTGCAGTTTGGGAAGAATGTGTAAATTCTCAGTATAATTTAGGCACACAGATTTTAGGAAATCTTCAAGTGCGTGCCGTCCTGTGGACGTAGCTCAGACCCATCTGCATCCGCTCTTGAGCACGGCCTCATTACATCAACGTGTGTTGTCTCCTTGAAAACCAGAATGTGGCAGGATATACATGAGGGATTTTGGAAGGCCCTGGTCAGCCAGTAGAGGCCACTCCTAGCTTGCTGAAACTAGATGGAAAGTGAGCCTCCGTCATAGCCATGTTGAGCATCATTAGAGCTGTGGAAAACCTCAGAAAGAGATAACTGAACACTGGTATGAATGCAGGTGCCACTGTGCCTCTCCGTTACGCACGGACGCTACCTTTGTGTGGAAACAGAGAGAGTACTCAGAGGTGCATAATTACTGTTACAGTCTAGAAATAGAGACATGATCAGTAACCACACCAAAAGCATGACTCAACACATTCATTAGTTATGATGATTAATGTTCTAACGGGCTGGTAATTTTAAATTCCCATTTCATACAGACTTTTAGCAGGAAGAAACTGTTCAATGGGGGTTTGAAATCATTACATCATATCTCTAGTCATATGTTGGTGTATTTATATGTATGTATATATATAGTGTGTGTATATATATAGTGTGTGTGTGTATATATATAGTGTGTGTATATATGTGCATATGCATTATCACATATGTGTATGTATTAGGATGATGTTTTTGTCTTGACAACTGAGAAAAATGTGTGTGTGTTTCTTGAGATGGTGCTCACATGGCGTCATTTCAGAGGGCTCGCATTGCGTCCAGCTTTCCTGGAGGCTCTGTCCCCTCTGTGCTCTCCTCAGCCAGGTGCCCCTCACTCTGCCTCAGTAGTCCGAGGCACACTCTTGTGGTTTTGGCAAATTGTTCCACAGAAACTTTTACTTTTTCATATGTTGTTTTAAAAGTAAGTGTACCTGTGTTCTGTACCATTTGTAATTGTGACCAGTCTGTATGATTGTGAGTGTGGGTGGCACAGTGAAGTATTTTACTCACCCCGTCTGTCTTGGGGCACAGCTTTAAGAACAGCAGTGTTGGCATGAATGTCTTGACTCAAGTGCTCATGGAGAGTGTCTGAAGGTGTAAACGTAATAATTACCATTTGCCAGACTGCTTTATAGAATGTTAGTTCCTTGACCTCTTTTAAAGGATAGTTTCCTTGTCCTTTTGCCCCATCCCCAGCACCCAGCTCTTGCTTCCCAAGCCCAGAATTTAAAGCACATTTTGAAACTTGCCTTTTTGGGGTTATTTTCCTGAGTATCTGTCACATGGATGTGAGTAACACATTGGTTCAGGGCCGCTTGACTGTAAAGGCTTGCTTCTCTCCTCCGTATTGTCAAATTAATCATTATCCTGAAAACAGAGCTAATTTTTATATCTGGACAAACTGGCAGGCAGTTCAGGCCTTGGCTTCCTCCAGCCTGGAGGCTACAGGGCTTTGATGAGCCAGGCCTCGCCAAGCTGAAAAGCTTTCTTTTGAATGGCAGCCTGCCGTGGTCAGTGCTTGCCAGTGCGGGCACTGAGGCAGAATAGTGCACAGGAGGCACTCGGCTGTGGTTGGAAATGAGCACAAGGCTGGTAGGCAGGGCTGCTGGAGGGCACAGTGAAGCTGCTGCTTTCTCACACCACTGTTCGGGTGCATCTGCCTCTACCTGCAGACTGAGCGCGCCGTCCCCTCCACACTGGGCAGCCTCACAAGTAGGTCTCAGTTCAGTTTCTGGTTCAGGGATGGATATGTCAACTGAAACCTGCAGGAGGTTTTGCACTGGGAAAATGAAAAACAGGTGCCGTTAAGTCTTTGAAAATCACCGTCATCATATTAAACACTGATGGAGAACAAGAACTGAGGGGCTAGGCGTTCCTGGCTCCACACGTCAAAGTGAGGGCTAGTGCTGCCCACAGGGCTACTTGCTTGCACTTCCATTCTGTCAGCAGTTGTTCTTAAGCTACATGGTCAGGTGTTCATCTCTCACTACCTCGGAGTTTGCTGAGGTCAACTATTTGGCTGGAAACACCAGCAGCAAAAACTGAAATCACAACAGAAAGTCTGTATCACATAGAAACCCTCTGTCTGGCTGTGCAGTCTTGTTTTGATTGGTAGAAGCTCAAATAATGGAAGTAAGCGTTCTTACGTAACCTCCCTCAGTGCCATATGCTAATTAGCAGCTGGACCCTAAAGACTTAGGTCATGCCATGGGACGGCTGAGATCACCATTATTAAAACTTTCTAATTACATAAATGTTCATCTCTGAGCTGTATACCCCAAGAGCTCTGTTTCTATGTGAAATTCAAAGTTCCTCTTCTACTAATTGTATGAGTTTAAGTTTTTGGTTCTGATAAACTTGACTGTCTTGCTAGACATGATGGTGCATACCACTAATCCTAACACTGGGGAAGCAGAAGCAGGAGGAGCTCAGAGTTCAAAGCCAACCTGGTCTACAGAGACGACTTTCACTCTAGCCAGGGCTGCAAAGTGAGACCCTGCCTCAAATGAAACCTCCCCAACTATCTGAATATTTGATCTGCCTATTTAAAGAGATGCGACTTACAATAGTTTGTGATTTCTTTCTAAAACTTCTCTGGAATTAATCACTTTATAATCTGATATTGAAAAGTTTTAGTTCTATGGTCTTTTGTTGTTTCATGGAGGGCTGCACCACTGACCGATGCCTCTGGCTTTTTATTGTTTTCTTTGAGGTTAATTGTTTTATTGTATGTATGTATGTATGTATGTATGTATGTATGTATGTATGTATGTATGTATGTACCTAAGTATCATGTATGTGTGTATAACAGATATGTGCAGAGGCCACAAGAGGGCATCAGATCTTTGGAACTAGAGATGGTTGTGAGCCACCATGCAGTTACTGGGAAACCAAGCCCAGGTCCCCCACAAGAACAATAAGTGCTTTTAACCACTCTGTCACCTCTCTAGCCTGTTTTTATTTTAATAAATACTATAAACACTGATTTAATCATAGACCTGCTATCAATTTTTACAATTCTTTGACTATGTTTCTGAAAAGTTAATAATAATCAGGTATATTAAATATCTGAAAAGTTAATAATAATCAGGCATATTAAATATCTTGAAAGTTGAAAATGCTGTGACTGCATTGTAGATGCCGTACTTGGATTTTGGGTCAGGCTTCTCCTTGTAGTGACATTGGACTCTGAGACGTGATCTTACAGACCACAGCAGTGGTACTTTGGCGCATTTTGAAGTGCCAGAAAGTGTCCACTTTATCTGTCTTTAAAAGCAAAATATAAGTAACTTATAGGAACTGAAGGACAGTCGCTAGTGTTTCTCTAAGGCCATGACCAGATAAATACACATATAACATCATTTAAATGTCTACATTTGAGTCTTTAAATCTGTGAGTTATGTGCTGCAATCGAAGGGAGGGTGTAGTTTTTTAGACATGTGTCCAATTCCTGAGAAATACCCAGTAATATTATTTTTGACTGGATTGAAAGCTTACATTTATATTGTGGTATAAACTTGTTAAAAGTTCTGTTTTATTATATTTCCCTGTGTTGTTTTCATCAGGCAATTTATCACATGGGTATATGTGAAATTTCTTCATCTATTAAATTTCAGATTATGTATTTCAATCCAGAGCAAGACTTAAACATTTTCCCATAAGAGTAGCTTCAGGTAAACAAGCAATTTTAGCCTGGAAAATAGCTCCTGCTTCTGTCAACATGCTGTTTATTCTTTCTCTGAGATAAAAAGTTCAGTTTTCTGATATTTGTACCAAGATAAAGTCAGTAAACAAGATTAATATAGTGTGGAAAAGGTTGTCAGCAGCCCTGGCAAAAGAAATAAGTTGCTGTACATAGACCATCCTGTAAACTGAATAAAAGTGTCAGGTCCGCCATGAGATAATATGATCACGGACGTCTAACAAACCATGACACAGGCCCAGGCTGCTTCCCACAGCCCCAGTGTAGAAAATGGATGACTGTGTTCCGGGGATACCTGCTGGAATCGCATGAGACTGTACTCCAAGACGGGTGCAGGATGTGGCCCTGGAGCCAAGCCAAGTGTTCCCGTGTGTGCTCCTGCCCTGCACAGACCACTGTCAGCTCCTGCACACTGGCTTGTACAGAAATGCCGAGTGGATGCCTGTTCCCTAAGGGATAGAAGAAGAAAGTTCCCCCAAATGTTCCTTTGTTGGGCCATGCTGACTTTACTCTGTAATTAAACAGGAGTAACTTTTGTTAGGAGGGAGCATGACTCAGAGCCCTTGTCATTAGTCATGGCAGATTCATCCATTCCTGGCTGCCTTTTGCTCCGTTGGAGAACCTGGAATACAGCAGGCATACAGCAGGCGCTCATAACAAACATTTATATAGACATTGAGGAACAAATATTATTCTTTTTGCTAAAATTATATTTCACTCAATGTAAATACCAAGATAATTCCTTCCTTTGTGGAAAATATATAAAAAGAGCCCTTGACTGTTCTTTTGACAGAAGTTCGTGTATACACTTGCATTTGCACATTTTAATGCAAGCATCATATTTAGGAACTTAACAACAGAGCTGGTTTCCCAGAAGTTCAGGAGGGAGTGGTCTGGCTGACCTCTCAGGTTAGTTTGACAGTGTCTGGATGGTGAAGTCACTGCTCTGTTCTTAAGCACAACGTGTACACTTGTCAAGGAGCTGACAGCACCTTGAAAACCTAGTGTGGTATCTATTAGACCCAAGGATCTAACCCTGGGACTCAGCATTTCAGTGGGTGCTGGGTGCCAGGCTGAGGTCTGCACTGTGCCCTCTGCAGCCCTCAGCGTGCCCTTCTCACTCGGCCTTCACTCCTTGCCATTTTGCCTTGGGTTGAAATTAACGTTCTTTCCTCCATTTAGAAAGACGTCTTCAAATGATGCAGCTTCAAACGATGCAATTTGGCATGGCCCTCAGTGAGCCATTGTGACTTGTTTTTGTCATTTGTTTTCAGATGTCTGCTCCTGGCCCTATCAGTAACAAGAGGATGGTTCACTTCTCCCCAGACGCCCATCACCACGAGTGAGTGCTCATGTTTCTGTCGCCTGCTTGGGTTATCCATCTGTTTCTCTAGGAAATTGATCACTATTTATAAGTTAGGACACTTTCATTTGTGCCTTCCCTAAGAGCACAGTAAGGCACAAGGATGGTAACATTGTAAGAGCAACTGTAGTAGAGCTCAGGGCAGAAATAGAAGGACTTCTTGCATTCTTTGTTTCCATAGAGTTCGAAGTTCATGCCCTATTCAGTGAAATCTAGGCCCTGTCTAAAAGCATTTAAGTCTGCATGACATTGGCCTATAGCAAGCCTGTGTGCTAGTCCTTCTATGGTACCAGTGTGAACGCCAAATGACCCATCTTCATGATGTTCCTCCCCTCTGGCTTCTGCCTGCCTGGCTGGCCTTTACTTACCACAGTGAAGAGCTATAGTGGAACCAAAATATATTTTCTTTAGCAACAAACGAAATGGCGGTGTAGGTAACTTTACATAGCTAAGCAGTTTGCATGACTTTAGTATAAATTATAGGTAGGATTTCTTGGTGGTGACCTTAAATTCTAAATGGTCCTATTGGAGAACCATGTCTGATGCATGGTAGTTTGGGTTATTTGTCTCCTCGGCCATCTGAAGATGGCTGAAATTGTGGCCTGGGAGATGTGGAAAGGCATGAATTATCAAATTGGTTTTTTTCTAAAAAATATTCTAATTAAGATCTGTTTTTTAAAAAAAAATGTTTTTTTAAACAAAAACAAAAAACTGTACCGGAAATAGAAAGGGAACTATTATCCAGACAGCAAATTGCTATCAGCATCTCCCTTGTCTTCTTGCTTGATATGATGAAGCCTTAAAAACAAACGAACAGACAGACAAACAAACTCAGGACAGCAGCCAAATGCCGCGTACAGTTCTTACATTAATTTTCTCTGATGAACTGCGGAAGCTGAGGCTGGTAGATGTAGCACTATTTCCCATCATTCCTTCTGGCAGGTGCTCTGCTGAACGTTTCCGTGGCTGCTGCTGCAGGCCTGTGGCAGCCTGCGCCTGATGGGCGGGCCGCTAGATGGAGTCACTGAGTAGCTGGAGGCCGACCGCTAGTATCAGTTAAACTAGGACACTCTGATCTGCCTGTGGGACATGGCACTGTGCCCAGGCCAGCACGTGGACAGTACGGGCAGAAGGATAGGAGTTAGAGGTCATGTTTAGCTCTACAACAGCTTGGGGCCAGCCTCAGCTTTACGAGACCCCGTCTCCAAAACTGTGGTAAATAGAGGAATGAGTAAGTCAGAAAGAACAGGATACCATCCACAGTGTTGCTCCCAAATGGACAGGGCTTAGCTCAGTGTCCCTCTGTCTCCTTCACCCCAGGATGTCTGTCCAGGGTTCTCAGTATGCTAACACACTCCAGGAGTAGTGGGCATTAGGTTCCATTCCCACATGTGCAGCCCGCCACTGCTTCACCATGGAGAGTTCCAGTCTCTAGATAACTCCAATCCCTTGCCTTCCCATGGCCCAAGTCCCATTCCCAGAGTCTTTCCCACTTCCTACCCATTGCTGTCTTCATTCTTGTGTGTCATAGAGTCCCCGTGGGCCCTTCAGGATCCAGCTTCCAATGGCTCTAGGGTACATTACTTGTCTTTGTGACTTAGGTTCAGATCTGGTCATCATCCTGTTTTCTCACTTAACTTCTCCACTGTCATCTGCCAGCAGTGTGGACACCTTAGCTTTCATCAACAAACACCCTGCCCTGGCATGCCTGACACCCGTCTGTCACCGTCCTCTCCATTCTCAGCACATAAAACCTCCAGATCAGTCGGCTTCTATGCTCCCAGTGTCTCCTGTATGTCATCTCTACCCTGAGACCGGGGATTGGCTCCTGTCAGGGCTCTTTGCAAAGAGTCAGTCTGTGCTAGGAACAGACTTAGGCCAGCATAAGTCTGCGGTTGCTTTGCTTTAGTTTTGCTTTCTTTCAGATTATTTTTCCTGTTTTTTGTTCTCTTACGTAAGTAAAGAAAGGGGACTTCTTCGGGAAAGCTTATCATCATCTTCTATCTCAGACAGCTTCCCTTCATCATTTTATCATCCGTATTCCATTCTAGGCTGCTGCGTCAAAACACCACAAAGTAGACGGCTGAAGCAAAAATTTACCACTTACCCAGGAAACCCCAGGTCTGATGCAAAGCTGTCAGTAGGGTTAGTGCCCTCATGGGACTGTGAGAGAGAAACTTCCTGGTTGTTTCCTTGCTTCTCACAGTCCACAGTCTCTGCTGGTCCCCTCTCCCTCCCCACCTTCCGTGACATTTTTCCTGTCCTGCTCTCCAGGAAGTAATTGCTGACAGATTGTCATGCTCAGTCGATTGCTTCCCCATCCACATGTCTGTTCCCTCTGGGCTTACACAGTTGCAGTACTCGATCCCTCCAGCCTTTCCCAGAGGAGACCTCTTCAGATCTCCTATGGTTACTTCACCCCTCTCAGACTCCCATCCAGGATCTGTCTGTCCTGGTAGGAGTTGTTAATTCAGTCTAACTATGGATCCTCTTGGTGAAGGGGCTTCTGCACCAAAGCTGCACATGCGTGGTATAGAGTTGTGTGAGGGCAGGCCATCTCAGCAGAAGGTGAAGCTGTCCACTCAGGAATGCCAGAGAGTGCAGTGCAGTTTGACCACCATTCTGAAGAGAGGGCACTGCCTTGCAGGACCAGCTGCTCGTGAGACTGCAGCAGCACTGAGGCTGCACAGCTCTTGAGGTAGAGGCCGGAGCTGTCATCAGATATTGGTGGCCATGTGGTTGACCCTTGGCCTATCCTCACACACTCAGTTTGTTCTGCTGCTCCCTTGCTGACCCTTCCTGGTCTGTCTCCTAGAGCCATCTGTGGCAGTGCACGCTGACCGCCAAGGGCAGGTGGGATCTAGAGCCATCTGTGGCAGTGCACGCTGACCGCCAAGGGCAGGTGGGATCTAGAGCCATCTGTGGCAGTGCACGCTGACCGCCAGGGGCAGGTGGGATCTAGAGCCATCTGTGGCAGTGCACGCTGACCGCCAGGGGCAGGTGGGATCTAGTGGTTTTGTCCACAGATGCTCATCTCTCTGTGGGAGTTGCTCTGCTGAGTGTCCTCATGGCTTCCCAGCAGCCTTGGCTTGGGAAGTTCGCACTTCCCAGTGAGAGCTCTCCATCCTCTGCCTCCTTCCAAACGTGGTCTTCTAGCCTTCTGTTGTTGAGCATAATGGTGGAATGGTGGATTTCCTTTTCATGATATTGAGTGTTAAAAAACAACAGACCTTTGCACCTAGAATGTCACCCAGCTAGAAGTTACTTTGTTTTTGGTTCCTGTGACAGCCCTTCCTGGTGCTGTGACCGGAATACAGGAAATGCATGGGCGAACCTGCCCTGTGTTTACTTACAGTGGTAAGGACCTGCAGGAAAGCCGGACTCGCCTGCTGTTTATTCCATCAGGGGTTCTTTGAGCTCTCTGAGTGTACGTGTGGTTACACTCAGAAAGGCGCCAGCAGGAGGACTGTAAATTCAGCACCGGCCTGCCTACGTCGTGAGACTTGGAGGGTTTTGCTGCTGTTGTTGTTGTTGTTTATTACTTTTGTTTTGGTTTTTAAATTTCTTTATCAAATCTCCAAAACTGTCTTGTAGAAAAATAACTGTCTTAAAACGGTTTCAGTTGTAGGCTGGGGAGGTGGCTCCGTGGGTGAAGATAGGTGCTGTGTAGGTGTGAGGACCTCCACGGCCTGTGTCCACACTCTTGAAAGCATACACACATTCCGGCACCACTCACACAAACATAGGAAAATAACGGCTTTCACTGGCCAGATTCACAGGTAAAATAAAGTTGAGTGAGTAGAGCAAGCTACTGCGCCAGCTCTAAAGCATGAAGGGACTTTGAGTTTGAATGTGGGTGGTGGAGGACTGCGGCTCCCAGAGCTCTGCTCCGAGCCGGACTGTGTAGAAACAGCTGAGAAGGTGCTGGAGAAGGGAGAGGCGGTTTTAGGCTTCAGAGAACAATAGCAGGAGGATATTCCACTCTGAACGTTCTCCACTGAGGAGGAGAGTGGAAGTCAGACAGTAGGAGTGTAGGTAAGGGGTGGGCTGCCCTCCGTAGTAGAGCACTCGTGGCCTGTGCACGCCACCCTGGGTTCAGCCCATTCCTTCTGTAGCCAAATAGTCAACTAAGTAAATGCTGTGCAGTGACAATTCAAAACGATTTCCATGATAAAAACAATGTGGGTTATTAATCGCCAATGTTAGCATTGCTACGCACCTTCCACCACGGGTCCTGTAGACATTTGGACCACACACTGAAAGGTCTAAGAGTACTGCAGTCAGGAAATGTGATCATTTAATAAGATGACATTTTGTTTTGTCCTATGCTGATTGGGAAAAAAAACTAGTAATTATTCCCTGGAAAGTATTATCGTATTGAAAGTAGTCACTAATAGATAGTTGTTCTCTTTCAGCAGGAAGCACTGCGCACAGACAGATGAGGTGTGCGTTAATATAATACCCTCACGGAATGTGCCAAGAGCCTTATTAGTCCAGCTAGCTCAGTGAAGTCAGCATCTACCTCCTCGTTAAAAAGAAAGTTTGAGGAGACTAGAGACATGGCTCGGCAGTTAGCAGCACGTACTGCTCTTCAGAGGCCCATGCTCACCTCTCAGTACCGGCAGCAGGAAGCTCCCTCCTCTGTCACTGGAGCACCAGGGGAGCCAGTGCCTCTGCTCTGTCAGAATCCCTGTTCTCCTGGCACAGTCACACATAAGCAAAACTAATCATCGTCATCATCATCATCATCACCTTAAAAACAATGTTTGAAGTGTAATTGTCTCTGCTGTCATTCTGCTGCCTTTCTAAATATGCAGATAGTGAAATGTAAAAGTTAACCTGCCTCCCTCTTAGAACTGTGTGCAAGCATAAAATAAAACTTGTTGTCATCAAATGACTGCAGAGCCAGGCATGCTAGCACCCCTCCATGACCAGCATCTAGGAGGCTGAGCCAGGCATGCTAGCACACCCCCATGACCAGCATCTAGGAGGCTGAGCCAGGCATGCTAGCACCCCTCCATGACCAGCATCTAGGAGGCTGAGCCAGGCATGCTAGCACCCCTCCATGACCAGCATCTAGGAGGCTGAGCCAGGCATGCTAGCACACCCCCATGACCAGCATCTAGGAGGCTGAGCCAGGCATGCTAGCACACCCCCATGACCAGCATCTAGGAGGCTGAGCCAGGCATGTTAGCACACCCCCATGACCAGCATCTAGGAGGCTGAGCCAGGCATGCTAGCACACCCCCATGACCAGCATCTAGGAGGCTGAAGCAAGAGAATGAACTGCCAGAGATCACAAAGCTAGTCTGAACTTCATATTACTGAGACAGCCAGGGTAACAACATGATCTTGTCTCGAAAACCAAAAGAAAGGTTCCAGGACTTTATCTACTCTCCAACTTTTCTCAATTTCTTGCAAGATAATTAATCTTAAAGAGAAAAATATGATTTATTAATTGATTTTTAAATTGATATTCATAGTCTGTTTCTATTTTTATATAAACTATATCTACATTAAAAGCTGTATATAGAGTGAATTTTTTTAAAAATTCATAGTTAACACTCATTACAATCCTATGATGAATTCCTTCATAAAGCAAATATTCACTCATTTTATCTTTTGTGTAAATATCAAGCTTGCTTTAAGCAAGATTTGATTGGATTAAAGGTTATGTTCACTGGGAATACTTTTAAATTTAGCATTTATTACATTATGGGGAGATGGGCTTACACCCTAGGCTGAGGTGTATACACTATGCCAGGTCATCTCCATCTCTTATCAACCGTGTCATCATGGTGTGAGTCACTTAGTTATGGAGTGAGGTCACCTCCCTGCATAAGGTGTTTACAGAGCACTGCGCCATCTACACATGCTATAAAACACGTCAGCAGCTTACACCTTACAGGTTTTCTTCCTCAGAACACTTTTAGATGTGTCATTTTAATGTCATTACTCTCTGAATTGCCAAAGCAGGTGTTCTTTCTCCATTTTATAGGTGATTTCACTTTTTCAGAAACACACACTGTAACTCTGCTTGACCAAAAATCAATTAGGAAACAAATATGTTAGGCGTCTCTGATATGTTTTGTGACGTGTGTGCCCTATGAGAATTCTATAGGGAGCTGTAGTCCTATTAATTCTTCTGTGGACATTGAGGGTCTCAAAGCTTGAGAATGAAACTACATGTGTTACTGTAGCCTACAGTGTTCTGCAGGACAAGGACATTAATATTGATTCCAAATGCCTTCCGTGTGGGAGATTAGAATTTATGTTTAAGCCTCCAAGTCCTGAGAGAGATCTTTATTTTTACTTTTCTTATGTTTTAGTGTGTGTGTGTGTGTGTGTGTATGTGTGTATGTGTATGTATGTGTGTGTGTCTGTGTGCCTGTCTGTGTGTGTATGTCTGTGTGCCTGTGTGTGTGTATCTCTGTGTGTCTGTGTCTGTGTGTGTGTGTCTGTGTGCCTGTCTGTGTGTGTATGTGTCTGTGTGCCTGTGTGTGTGTCTGTGTGTGTGTCTGTGTGTGTGTGTCTGTGTTTGTGTGTGTGTGTGTCTGTGTGTCTGTGTCTGTGTGTGTGTCTGTGTGTGTGTCTGTGTGTGTGTGTGTGTGTGTGTGTGTGTGTCTGTGTGTGTGTGATGGCCCACACATGGACAACTTTCTAGAATCATTTCTCTTATGTTTCCCCTGTGTTGGTTCCAGAGGTTGGACTTACAGAGTCAAGCATTCCTACCAAAGACTTGACCTGCTGAGCCATCTTGCCAGCTCCCAGTGTTCGTTTTGTTGATAAGGAAGGAACCTAGACCCCAACTGTATAACACTTGCCAGAAGCTGCCTGAGAGGGGCTGGAGCCCGTACCCGAACTTGGGATTTTGTTTATCAAGCTCATCAAGCTGAGCTTTCTGAATTTCCATTAGTGCTTAATAAAGTCAGTGAAGCATTTAAAGACCTTCTGTTTATAACTTTAGAGTTGGTGTTTTATATCATAGAAAAAAAATTAATGAAGGAGGAATATCTTCACAAAGAACAAACGTGGCAGCTGTGTTGATGAAGCCCTGCCCGCCAGGTTAAGTCACGTTCTGCACTCATCCCAGGACACCCAGGAAGGCTGCCCTCTACACACAGCAGAGAATACACACACGGTCACTGTGCTCATGCTATTCACAGACTTTTCCCATCTGTAGAGGGTAACAGACAGTGGTCAGTGGATAGGCACATGCATGTGCAATTACGTATCAGTACATGTGTGTTACTATATACTGAGCTAAGGGCTCTAATTCTTAAATTTTATCTGAACATTGAACTACAACAACTGATAAATCTCTATGACGTACACGAATTGGGAGTGGGAAGAACATTCCAAGCAAATAAAATAGCATGTTCTGCATTCAAAACTCCGGAACAATTCTAAAACATGTGAAAGACCATGAAGGCAGATTGTCACATGGTGAGACTGGAGGTTAGCAGGCCAGGCCTGAGACATAGGTACGGAGTCTTTCTTTGTGAGTAAGCCACCGGAAGTTTAGTCTGCTTCATTTGATCATTTGGTGTGATTGAGCTCTCTCAGTTTCTATCCTCACAGGTTAGCCTTTATTACTAGGACTTTTTGGTTTTGTTATTTTTTGTTTTTATTTTTGTTTTTCACCACTGTCTAAGGTAAGACAAAGACTTTAGTCTGTAGCCAAATAGTTTCTTGGCGCTAGACTATCTTGCTTTAAATGTTTATTTCTATATCTGAGCTAGGAGTTTGTCATGTCTCAGCCTTTCTCTCTCTTTTCATCTTTTCGGTAAGTCCCCCGTCAGCTAGGCTGATGCTCATGACTCTCCTGGATCTCCTGCGTACGTGGTGATAGGCGTGTGTCCCCAGCTCGCCCTTCTGTTGTGTGAGATCTCATCAGGGAAAAAGCCTGGCTTCAGAAGGAACATGTTCATGCTGGATGATTATCTAATGTTTACAATGTTAATTTAGATTGTCAGCCATAACCCATTAAGACCAGTGCTGTCCAGTAAACTGTTCACAGTAGTGCGCATGGGAACTGAAGTGAACATAGCAGTGATCCCTAAAACCACGAATACCTTTAAGCCTGCAATGTGACTGCTGAGCAGAGGAAGCCAGTGTGTAATAGTCCTTTAAATTTAAATAGGTAGCTCTGACTAACGGCTACCGTATCGAACAGCAAAGATTCAGATTGCATTACACACGCGCGTGCGCGCATGCACACACACACACACACACACACACAATTTTCTGTTTAAAAAATGTTTTTTGTTCAAAAAGAATTTTTTTTAAAAAAATCTGTATATAAAAGCACATTTTTAGAATCTTCAATCAAAACCCTTGGGGTTGGCTTTGTCGTTTTGCCCAGGAGTAATGTTGGTTGACTGCCTGTGAAAGCCAATACATTGCTGCTACCTGCTGTTCAGCTCCTTGGTTAGAGAGGGGATTATAGAAGCATGAGAAGGAATTTATGTGCTACTCAGCATCTACAGAGACCTGAAACACAGTCCCTTCCACTCTGTAGCTACAAGACCGCTCTGCTTGAATGACGGCTGCAAAAGGTGGCGGGGGGTGGGGGGTGCGGGGGTGCACACTTATTTCCCCAGCAGACCTGGGCTGACATGATAGACTCTGTTTCTAGTTCTGCCCAACCTGTGCCTGTAGCCCACAGGGAGAACTGAGCCAAGAGGTCACATCCAGCTCTTCTGCCTTGAGAGGACTACAGGCCCATGTCCCAGCCTTTCTGTTCAACTTCTTCACAGTTAGTCATCTGAGTGCTTACCGTGAAATCCTGACTGGAGCACAAACCCATAACCCATGTACATAGTCATCACTGCAGCGTAGTCTGCTTCTGAGCACTGCCCGCCACATCTGCAGGACACTACTCCCCCATTGTATATCTTATTTGCGAGCTCTCAGTCTGTCTGTCTGTCTGTCTATCATCTATCTCTATCTATCTATCTATCTATCTATCATCTGTTTGTCTATCTATTATCTCTCTCTCTCTCTCTCTCTCTCTCTCTCTCTCTCTCTCTCTCTCTCTCTCTCTCTCTCTCTCATTTTGTATGTGCATGTTGTGTGCACCAAATCCGAAGCTTGCCTATTTGGTTAAATTGGGAGGCCAGCAAGCCCCAGAAAGCTCCATTCTAAACCTCCTCATTGCTGAATTTCAAGCCAACGTTGCCTTCTTGGATTTACCAACTCAGTCATCTCCCCAACTCTGGGTTTTTTTTTTTCCAATGGCAGTATTATTAAAATCATCTCATCATTATCCTAGGATCTGTGGCCACAGAAAGGAGACAATAACACGGGAACACATTCCCAACCATTCCTCTACCAGAACTCCTGATATAAACTGGAGGAGATAAAGGGAGGCTGCCCAAGAACTGAGGGCCCAGAATCGCATGCTCTGGGTTCAGCTGTTACCTAGCGCATAGCAGCCTCGTGTGCCTCTGAGCACTGGAGGTGACAGGGCCTGGTGGGAGCTGCCCGGCCAGAGTGAGGCTCCCAGCAGTGAGCGTACTTTAGACACAGCAGCTCATGGCTCCTGCCTCTGCTAACTGAGTCTAACACTTTTCACGTTACCACTGCTGTGACTGTTGTTCTTACATACATCCCTCTCTCAAGAACTCCAGTCTGTTAGTACGGTAAGTAAGCACCCTGGGATCTGACCCTAATTCCTCAAAAGGAGGTAGGTGGAGCAAAGGTGCTGTAGAGAGAAAGCGTCTGACCCTGCCGGGGCATTTGTGCAATGGCGGGCGCAGAGGCCACCTCTCCCGACCACACCAGCACCCCAGTAGAGCGCCTTCCTTGCTAGAGCACTACATGCTACCTCCCCGGGGACCCTTCGTTCTCCTGCTGTCCACCGCTGCTGCTTTTCTGTCAGCAGTCACAGGTATGGTGGCCAGAAGAGTGTGGCTGGGAATCAGAACCCTGGCGTTTGAATTCCAGCTGTTACTTGCTTAGGAAATCTGGCAAATGACTTCTCTCTTTGAGCCTGTTTCTCTTTTTGCAAAGCGTCTACCCTTTGCGAGTTTGGGGATCCAATGCTACCTGTCTAGTGGATGGGGTGCTCCTGACACCAGGGGCACTGCAGAGAGATGTGCATGAACTGTTCCTGCCAGCACTTGGACAGGTTTGCTCCGCGCTTGACCAGTGCGCTGTGCTACGCAGGTCCAAAAGCACTTCCTTGGGTTTTCTGGAGCAAAAGCACCCAAAATTCCTGGCCTCCAGAATTTTGGTTTTCTGATGTTGTCCAGCTCTCTCCGTCCTTATTCACAACCTTTGCTCATTAGCTCATTCAGATAACCTTGGCCACTCATGCCTCCCTTCACCGATTTCTTACTGTTTTGCCTGTTAGAGGAAATGCACTTCTGTCCACTGTTGACACTGTTGGCTGCTGTGCTTCAGCCAGCCCTCGTCTGTCGCAGGTCCACATCCTCTCTCCCACTCCAGTTTCCTCCTCCATCTCCTCTTAGCAGTGCACTCTCCACATCCTCCTCCTTCCACCCACCCACACTGGAATCTCCGTCTCTCCCACCCCAACTCCAGGAACTTCTTGGGAGTCCCCAGTGACCCCTCCAGAACCTGCCAAGTTACATTTCCTTATGCTCTAAATTCCACACTTCTTCAGTGGTCAATCTTTGGATTTTTGCCTCTTGGAAAACTTATTTTGAATCTCTTTACCAAAATTCTATGAAGGCAGAAAATACAAAAAATGTTGAGAGAAGAGGGCATATAGAAGAGTCTTCAGCCAGTTTCTAGACCCAAAGTGCATCAACTGAGGCAGCAGATAGAAGGGGTGGGGTCAGCAAACGCCACAGAGAACCATCACCTGCCTCTCAAAAGGCCGTAGAAAAGCTGAGCACTTAAACTAGGGTAGGCATTGGACACCCCAACCCCACCCCCGAAGTGATGCTTTATTTAAAGGTGGCTGAAGGGAAAGCAGAAACACAGCGGAGAAGAAGGCAGCCGAGGCCAGCCAGGGAAGAGTGGGAATAGAAGTGTGCTGGCAGGAAGTGGTCGGTCGCTCAGCAGTAGTGATCGGAATCTTCCCTTACCTGACTGCCAGACTAAAGTGGAGAGCATCAGGAGCTAGGGAAGAGTATGTCTACACTAACAGGAGCTCGGCAATTAACATAAAATCCTTTCTGCACCACCATGCCGTGCTCTTACAAAATGTAGCATGTTTGTGAAAAGGAAAAGACCAGAGCTGCTTTTCCAACCTGAACTCTGGACCTGGGAGAGACTGCATGAAGGACTGCTGCCTTTAAGCCTTCTATGAAATGAGTCACTAGGCTGTGCATTTGCTCTTTAAAACAGTCCACAGCAGAGAAGGGGTCTTGGCCAAGCCGTGACTCAAGCGGAGCTCTCACTGAGTCTGCTTCCAGCTGGCACTCACCCAGCGGCAGCACACTAGCACCAGTTATGTCCCTTCTCACGGCAGCGTGGGTTGTGCTCTGCCAGGGAACATCACCAACCATGACCTGGAGAAATGCTAAAGGAGATGTAGACAACCCCCCACCCCACTCTTGTGGAGGCTGGTCACACCCACCTGACTGCCCCAGAAGCTAGAGAATCCATAGACTCGGAGGGACCCCAGGGCTGTGCCAGTCAGTCTAAGTCTGTGTCCTTCTGTAGCATGGCTGAACACAGACTGTGGTAAGGAAATCCAGATCCTCCTTTCCATAGCTGGAATTAAGGTTTTGTAAGGATGAGCGATGCATTTGCTGACTCTAAAAAGGCCATGGCATATAAAGATGCTGTCCTCATAATACTAATGGCACCTCCAGTCGTATTAGTCACCTACTAATGCATTAGTACTCCTGTAGTTCTGAGTGTGTTCAACATCCTCTATTCCTACTCCTGCATATTTGCTGTGAGCTGCTAGAGCACTGGGTGTAACTGATGAGCACTGGCGGGACGAGTGTGCTGAGAATCCGTGAGGGCCTGGGAAAGCGCTGGCAGAAGCCAGAAGAATGCAGTGACTATGGCTTCCTAGGTGTGGAGCTTCTGACCCACTACCAAGACTGCTGTCACTGTGAACGGCATGGATCCAAAGTAAAAAGTCCGCGACTCATATCTGGGATTGTTTTTGTCTTAGTCCTGAGTGCGGAGCTGTAGAATAGGATATTCTTGGATTTTCAACTCTTTTTAAAATAACTCTAATAATCAAAAGTCATAATTTGGCATAATGATGCTATAATTAAGTTGTGGCAAATGATAGCATTTGTAGATTTTATAACCAGAATTGATTTGTAAAATGAACACAGTCCCAGCAGTTTATGTTAACATAATTAAATGGAAATGTAATTCTAACTCCGTTTGCTTATTAAATTGAAAATTACTGGGTTATGAGCACTCTTACATTCCTGTCAAAATTGGTGTAAGTCTAGAATTACATGAAATACCCATTAAAATAAAGCATATTTAAGGTTCTGTTCTGGTGAGAACAGATTCCTTAAAGCATATGCTGACTGCTCATTGGAGAGCAAGGGCTTCTGGGAGGAGTCAGCTCACAGGTCTTCTTCTCTCCACAGCCACTGGTTTAGCCCTGGGGCTAGGACAGAGCACGGCCAGGTAAGGAACCATCCCTTCCATGAGTCTGTCCTCTGGGGTAGTAAGTCGGCAGAGAGAGCAGCTTATTTTAAAAGGAGTCAGTTGTGCTGGGCCTCAAGACCAGCCTCAGCTTGCATCTGGGATTCCTCCCCTGCCCCGTGCTGAGCCACAGGTAACCACTGTGGGGTGAGTCACATGAAGGACTTTACTAGGAAATACTGGGTGCGGTCACGCATGCCTGCGTAATCCAGTGCTTGGGACGTTAAGATGGAAAGATCGGGAGTTGAGCATCCTCATTCATATAGCGGGCTAGCCCAGGGGGCCAGCCTGGTTGGCAGGAGAAATTGCCTCAGAAATCCAGGTCAGCAAGTAGTGAAAACCGTGTGGGACCAGGCGGTACAGGTCGCGTTGCCGAGCGGAGGAGGAGGCAATGATTTCTTCTAAGGTTTGACTTATTCCGGGTGGGTGTTTTAGGCTAGCGTTTGATATACATGGCAGTGCAGTGAGAGTTGGGCTGGCAGGAGCTGGGCATTCACCTCAGTGGTCTTTACAGATGAGTGAGTGAGTGTATTAATCGTCTCCTTAACACATGCTAAGAGTTAGACTGTGGTAATCTTAAAACTAACAGTTTAGCCTCTGACTCCTTGTGAGGGCTTTTGCTCTTTTGAATGACAGAGTTGTTTTCGTCATGTGATCCATAAGGGATCCACTGTCTGAAAGTTCACTGGACCCTGGGACCTGGGGCTGGGAGAGGTGACCTCGGAGGCTCTGGGCTCAGCTCTGCCCCAGGAGTTAGTGCCTTTGTCACCCCTTGATTCTAAAGAGAGTACCAGTTCTTTCTCACTTCTAAAGTCATGATTCTTTTGACTGATTTTTAGTTTGGCATTTTGCTTAAACTTCACTATGCATTCCACATTTTTGTCTTGACTCAATAAGGTATTAATTAGTAAATATAAGTAATGTTCTCATTTGTGGTACTTAGGTTCTGTAAGTAGACTCAAACACTAAATTCCGTAAAACTGACCTGTATTCTTAGAGAAGTACAGAGCTAGTTTCTTCCAGACTTTTGGTCCCAAGTTCTTCATCAGCCAGTCAGTTGGTGACCAGAGAGAGAGAGACAGAGAGACAGAGACAGAGAGACAGAAAGGGAGTGGGAGAGGAAGTGGGAGAGGGAGGGAGGGTTGGTTGGTTGGTTGGTTCTGTTTCAGATATAAACCTCTGACTCATTAAGTTCTGACTGCAGCACTAGCCCCTACCTGAGCAAGGCTTAAGAGGCGAGCCTTTTCTTTACTAGCCCATCACAGCTCTCTTGAGGGGAAAAGCAATAGACACTAGTCCCCAGGCCACAGCAGTACAAAAGCATTTGAACGCAAAGGACACACACACACACACATAACAGTTTGTTCACAGTATGAGCGCTGTAGCAGGACAGCACTGTGTAGGCCGATCACCTAGGAGACTGGGTTTTATCCTCAGTATATGTCTGCGAGTGACTGTTGTGGCTTGGAAAGCACAGGTCTGGGTGTCGAGATAATTTTCAGCAGGTACACGAGACAGTTACGTGAGGACCAGTTCACACGTGCATAGCCTTTACACTGTGAATCGATCATTCCTGAATTCAACAGAGACCTAACTGTAGCACAGTAAGCAGGAGAATTATAAGATTTTTCCCCATGTTGAGTGAATGACTTACCAGGTACTTACCCTTTTCCTATTCCAATGAGCAACATAAAGTGATGTCAGTATTGACTTGATTGCCTGTAAGTCCTCACTCGTTCCTTGCTCCACCCTCCTGTTCTGTTCCTTCCCTCGCTGTCTCGTGTGCATTTGTGTGCTGTCTAACACGAGCATGCTTCTGCTGCCTCCCTGAGACAGAGGAACTTTTTTCTGTCATCTGTGTATTAGTGTTCTCTGGTGTCACAGAACTTAGGGACTGTCGCTATATATTAGGAAATTTATTGTAATGCACTACAATCTGTAGTCCAATTAACCTAACACTGGGCAGCTGTGGATGGAAGTCCAAGAATCGAGTAGCCCAGCCCCACGAGGCTAGCCGTTTCAGCTGCTCCTCTGTAGAAGCAGATTCCAACAGATGTGCTGCCTAGGAAGGTGCAAGCAGGCGAAGAAGAGAGAGTGAGTCTTCCTCCTTCCACTGTCCTTATGTAGGTCTCCAGCAGAAGGCGTGGCCCAGATTAAAGATGTGCACCACCGTGCATGGATCTGGGACTTGCTTTGTCCCATGCTAACCTTGAACTCAGAGATCTCCTTGCCTTAGTCTCCTGGGATTAAAGGCATGTGCTACCTTGCCTGGGCCCAAATATTCTATGGCCACTGTGCCTCAAGATCTCCAGGCCAAGAGCCAGGTCAGAAACCTGTGTCTTCCAGCCTCAAGGTCTGGATCACAGGTGTGCCCTCCAGTTCTAGACTGTGGTTTATCCTGGATACAGTCAAGTTGACAACCAGGGATAGCCACCACATGTATGATCTGTCACATGCTCACCACTCTTACAGGTAAAGGTATTTGTAAAAGCATTGTTTTTCTACTTAGACACTGATGGTTTGCACACAGAGGAAATGACTGTTGGTGGCTCTATAGAGAAGTAAACAGGGATCTTGGAAGGCCACTCAGGTGAAAGGAAGAGGGGACATCTCATCTGTGTATCACTGTGGCTGTGGATGTGTGTGTGGCCTTGTGTGTGTGTGTGTGTGTGTGTGTGTGTGTGTGTGTGTGTGTGTGTGTGTGTGTGTTTGTGCGTGTGTGTGTGTGTGCGTGCACACGCACATGTCTGTGTCTCTGCATGTGTGTGTATATTTCTCGTGTGCACAAGGGTTTAGATTCTGAGGCTTTTCCTCCATGAACATCTTACAACTTGACACTTTGAGTCACTGATCATGGTTTAGATGTTACTCCTTTCTCTCTCTCATGTTGAAAACACTGAAAGGCCCAGTCTGAGGAGACTTGAAAAGGCTTTTCAGATAGTCAGGGTTCCTGAAGGAGGTGTGCCAGCAGAGGTGCCTTTGACCAGGCGTACTTTGTCTGGAGCAGCGGTAAAGCGGACTGTGCCTCTCCCTTTTGGTGAGACTTAATAGTCACGTGGGAACATGAGTAGCTGAGGAACTCATCATTTGAATTCTGTACATGGAAACCATGAGCTACAAGTGACCCTCATGTCTTCCTGGTTGGCTCCATCAGCCCTAACTTGTGTGCCGTGGCTTTACATGTTACACTTGGTGCTGTCTTCATGAAAGCCATTTTCTGATGGGCACATGGCTAAGAAGCTCCATTTGACCCTAACACCCCTCCTCCCCCTCCACCCCCCATCTGAAAGCCTGAGCACAAGCTCTGTTCTTAACCAGAAAGGCACTGAGTCATGGCCCCTGAGTCACTTACATGTGACATACCATACCCATCAAAACCAGTCTTAGGTGGCTCTCTTCAGAAGCGACAGCACCGCTCAGAGTCAGGATGCTCTCCTTCGTGACATCCAGACAGTAGGCTGGAAACCACCATGCCAGCTTGGTGCAGCCTGTCTTCATAGTTGCAGTTGCAAATCCAGTTGTGAAACATTTTCTTACTGAAGGTTTTAAGTTTTTGAACTGTTTTTGAGCCATCCTCAGGAAAACAGTTCCAGTGACTTTGATCTCAAAATGAGAAGAGAGTTAGCGCCATGAATCTTAAGATAACGAAGGGGATTTTGTCATCTCACTCTGAGTTATCTGTGTCACAAATGTTGGTTTATATATAGACTTGAAGGCACTAGACTTAAAGCAATTAATTTTTTTCATATTTTCAGAACCAATTTAATGTTCATAGTATAAAGTATTTCTAAATTGAAATGCTCTCAGATTAATGGACTTGAGATAAATGGTCACTGTTTTCTGTAGGTAGCAGTAATGAGCTCTGGCTTCAGGCCTATTTCACTGCCTTGTTCATTCACTCATTCGCTCATCACTCATTCGTTCATTTGTTCATTCATTTATTCAACAAATATTCATTGAGCACTGAAAATGTTCCAGAACAGTCTAAGCCCTGGAGATACAGATAAACTGAAACACTGAAATAAGAGCCACTATGAGCAAAGGCATGGACTATCTCCCAAAGGAAAGTCAGTATGGCTGGGATTTGAGGAAGTAAGGAGATTAGACCACGGGTAGGAGAGAACACAGCAGGTTACTCATGTAGAGAGGTAATCAAATTATGAAGAGCCAGGATGGCCTAACGTTGACTTTGAATTTTACTTTACGTGTAAGAGAATTAGGTTCATTTAGGAAAGCTCACACTGACTGCAGCTCAGCAAGGCATGGACTAGAGCAAGGCCTCAGGCAGGGAGATGGCCTAGAGCAAGGCCTCAGACAGGGAGGTGGACTAGAGCAAGGCCTCAGACAGGGAGGTGGACTAGAGCAAGGCCTCAGACAGGGAGGTGGACTAGAGCAAGGCCTCAGACAGGGAGGTGGCCTAGGAGGCTGTGGCAAATGAGAACACCGTGGTCTGCACTAGGATGGTGACAATCTGGGTAGAGGTAAATAGATCCTTCAGAAGAACTTAGATAGTGAAGACACCCTTGGGTACTAGGACGGAGTGGAGGTCTGGGCTGTCTAGAAAGTGGGCAGATTAGCGTCTTCTCGGTGGCTGTGGGACTGTTGAGAATAGCTACCCTTCAGCAGAGGGCCTTGACTCAGCCTGTGCACACTGCAGCCGAGTTCCTTAGCTGTGACCACCGTCACACCTGCAGAGCTCTGGCCGAATTCTCTCCACAATTCAGTACCCTATGTTCCTATTTTACAGGGGGAGACTAGACCTTAGAAGAGTGAAGGGAAGACTTTCTGAGGGTGCAGACTCTGTCTGAGGGTGCAGACTGTGTCTGAGGATGCAGACTCTGTCTGAGGGTGCAGACTCTGTCTGAGGGTGCAGACTCTGAGGTTGAAGGCTCTGTCTGAGGGTGCAAACCCTGAGGTTGTAGGCTCTGTCTGAGAGTGCAGAGTATCTGAGGGTACAGCTTGTATTCGATGACACTGTCACTGAAGCAAATGACTTGAGGGTTTGCTGGAACACATGTCTGTCATGTGTCAGTCCCTGTAAAACTTCCTCTGCCCAGGCCAATTTCTGATATGCTGTGCATTTGAGCTTAGTCATGCATCTTCAGAGTAATTATGTATAAAGTAAATTAAGCTTTGACTGACATAGTGAAAGTACTGGCTGAGTGTTTTCCACGTGGATTTTATTTCTAGTTAATTAAAAAACATGAATGAAGGGACATGTATGGCTAAATATTTGGAGAATGTACACATACACACATATGCGTACATATATATATATACATACATACACACACATGCACACATATATAAACACATACATGCATACATACACACATACATATATACATACACACATATACACATACATACGTGTATTTACACACATGCACACGTACATAAACACATACATGCATACATACACACATACATATACCCATACATACATACACACACACACGTACACACACACACAGGCCATTAGTTTTTTAGACCACTTGTGGTGTGTTTTCTGCTAGGGCAGGCTTAGGTACATAAGAAACAGTCAACTCTTTCATATCAGCCTCAATACTGTGGCAGCTGAGCCTACCAATCAAAGCCTTAGACCACAGAGGTATTGTCCCTGTTGCTGTAGAAGTGGGGACACACCTAATCCCTAGTCTTGAAGCTCCAGGCTCCAAGAGGTCAGTCACTGCAGCTGTGAAGGACAAGTCACCCCTGACTCGCCACCCCTCCCTGACATTTCTGCTCCAGGAGCACTGGCATCGTTAGCCAAGGGAGTGGCAGAGGGTTATGTGCCTGGACACTCCAGTGTCCCTTTGATTACAAACTATTTTCCTCATTGCAAAGTGATATAACGGAACTGTTCTTGTTTTCACACCTTGTCTTGGCACTTTGTGTAGCATCAGCTTCTGAGAGATAACCGAGCGGAAAGAGGGCACAAGAAAAGCTGCTCCGTGAAAACAGCCAGCAGGTAAGTGCCCAGAATGCTCTCTGTTCTCACGGCTCAGTGCCATTCTGGACAACCGTGAAACCTTGTGAAGTATGTAGTGTTTATCAGAACCCATGTCAGGGTTCCCAGGGATGAATAAAAAGATGCCGTTTTGGTTAAATTGTTTCAAAGGTTTTTTATTCCAAAAAACTCATCTCTTTTTCATCTTAAGTCACCTAAGTTGCCTGTTTTCTCCTCGTTTTAATGCAGAGGCTTTTCTGCAGCTCACTTGACAGTATGTTTTCCAATTTGCATCTGGTGCTTCTGAAGATTTCATTTTTACTCAGATACAAAAACTATCTTTCTTGACTGAATATTGATAAGAATGACTGACTGCCAGATCAACTTAGCACACTCCAAACTCACTGGGGAAGAGAGTTGTCTTCTTCTGTGGGCGTGGTGACTGTCGTGATGATGTTCATTGTAGACAATTAACTGAGAGTAGACCAGAGCAGCCCTTGAGTTTAGAACCTCACCTTTATGAGAAAGAGAAAATGAATTGAGCACAAGCGTGTATGCATTAATTAATTAATGCATTCTTCCCTGCTCCTGACTGGATTTGTGGATACGATGTTGCTTCAGGTTTCACTGCCTTGATTTATCAGTACTGATGGGCTGTAACCTAGACTTGTTATCTAAAGAAGCCCCTTCCCCTCAGGCTGTTTTTGCGGGGGTGTTTATCCCCGAAAAGGAGCTAATGCAAGTGTCAAGACCAAAAGCTTTCTAATACTAATACTCCCCAGCAAGAAACCCATGCTGGCCCAGAGGCTGGGAGGAGTTCTGTCCTTCAGTCCTTCTGTTCCACTGAAAAGCAAAAACTGAATGGCTGAGGCAAAATTAGCCATTATACCTTGGGATTAATAAGAATTTCTAAGGAAGTTGAAGCCCAGTCTATAAGAACAAGTGGGGCGACTGAGACCTGCGCTTCCCACCCCCTGTGAGGATGACAAAGTGGGCCACACACCGGCCAGAACTAAATGAAGATGTGACTAAGAACATCTAGAAGCCAGCAGAGCCTGTCTATGTAGGAGAGCCCTGGGGTCTATCCCCAGCACCACTACAATAAGAGGGGAGGTGTGGGAAGGAGGGAGAAGCCAGGGGCTCCCCATCCCCTTTCATATTTCTGCTCCATTATTTCCCTTGAGCTCTCTGGGAAAGAAAAAGGTTGTTAAATATGGGAGGTTGTGTGTGTTCTCACACACTGCTCGTCTCTCCTGGAACTGAGCTGCCTCAGGGTTTTCATATCCAATGCCTTCCCCCAACCACCACCACCACCACCACCACCACCACCACCACCACCACCACCTTCCAGTTTTAGGTAATGGCCTTCCTTCCATTATTTACTTAGGTACTGGAGAACCCTTCATTCTCTGTTTAAGACACTCTTCTCCCCTGCCCCTCTCCCATTGCCTCTCTCACACGTGTCTATGTTATACATGTCTATGGTACAAGTACACAATTGTCTTGTCTGCACAACTGTACAACAGGTATAAATACAAACATAAACTGACTTCCTGGAGCACTGGTGGGCAATTTTCTCAATGTTATTATCCAGTTCTCAAGAGATTTTTTTTAACCTCTACACTCGCGTCTCCAGATGTCCCTTCATGAGCATCGTCTCACATTTCTTCTTTGCCTTGATCACTGAATCCACAGGCTGTGTTAGGCACAGGGCAATGTGGAAAAGCGAACATAAATATGAGGAGAGATTGAAGCTTAAATTTTATTCTCGATCTTTGTTAAATGCAACATGAAATCTTTCACCTTCCAATTCATACATTGTATTCTACATCCCTCTCCTGAAACCCATTTTCTTTCATAGTATTTTAGTATTATCTTGACTTTTCTTAACCCTTTTGGATGAGTGACTGCACTTGCCTTTTTCAACTTAGGGAAAAACATAAAGGTTAGGGAAAAGACTCTAACGTACTGAGTGAGTCATTGCACTGTGGGACCATTTACTCCCAGAACATCCCCAGCAAGTACAGAGGCATAAATCCAAGGTGTGAGTCAAGGCTGAAGTGCTAAAATGTTTGACTGTAGCACACTCTTAAAGTGGGCATTGTTCAGAGATGCTCCCATCACAGCCAAGTGCTGTGAAGTTAGTTTTGGCCCGGGCACCTTGGGGAAATGTTAAGAGTCTTTGTAGAGAATTGTACCCACGTATTGACCAGTGCCTCGAGATTCTGCTTCCTGCTTCCTGCCCCGCGTCTCCTCACTCACAGCTTTCATATTCTGTGCTCTGTGCAGTACTGAGTCTGGCCACATCGTCCTCTCACAGCTCGAGAAGGTGCTGGCCTAACGAAGAGGCCGTCATTAAGACCTCCTTTACACATGCTGGCTGCATCCTAACAGTCTCAGTCTCTCACTGTTTGCCTTGAGAGGGCTCCACACTCACACTGTCCCTTCCACCTCAGCATCTGGATCTTGGGACTTGAGGTATGAAGTACTCACCAGTCTGGCTTCAGTCATTTCTGTAAGCAGATTTGCACTGCGTTCTGTGAGCTGTCCATGCTCCTCAAAGTGCTGGACTTCTGGATTTCTTTCTTACCTTGCTGACACCAGTAGTGTTTGTCACAATGGGTCGTCCTATCATATCCCAATGGCTACTAAGAAAATAACATCAGGCTGCATTAGTACCGACTGTAAATGAAATTGCAGATTCACTGATTGTCAGTATGGTTGGTGGTGTTCCTCAGAGTACCCTACCACACAGATGTGTCCCAGCAGTGGATGGGGAAATGTTCCTCACAGCACCCCCTTGGGTGCTCACTTGAGGTGTTTGTCAGGTTTCAGCCATGTTTGTCAGGAGGTTGTAGCTCACCTCCCTCCAGTGTTCCTTCATGCGGCTTCTCCCCTTGATTCTTTTTGTTCAAAGAGCATAGGACCTGGGCTTTCCTTTGGAGCAGGGGGTTGGTTTGTCCTGGAGACACTCACATGTGTGCTGCTAGGCCTCCGAGCTCGGGTGAAGTGGTCTCCGGCTGAGCTCCGGGCTCAGATTCCAGGCGAGCTCTGCCACACTGGAGTTTTGTGTTCCGTTCATTCTTCCATTGGCTCGGTGTTTGCTGTCCGTTTCCTGCCATGAGTCTTTACCTTAGTGGTCGTGTATTGTTTCTTGTTTAATGTTTAATGAGTATCAGAGTGTTGTGCCACTTGCTAAGCTTTACATACCTCAAAATCTTTCAAATATAAGTAAAAACTCAAGAAAATGAAACTTTCAAAACAGTTTCAAAAGCACATTTAAATGTTACTTTAGAACTTCTTATCACTTTCAGATGTTCGTAATTAGCAGGCATGACTTTGTTGAGCCATCATCTGTTGAAGTGGAAACAGAACTACATCCTGGAGCGAGCATTGCACCCGAGGTTCTGTTTTGTGGATGTTTTGTTTTGTGGATGTTTTGAGGTAGGATCTCTGCAAGTGGCACTCAGCCATCTTGACTTCAGCCTCCCAAGTATCTGTGTTCAGCCTGTCCCAGAGTACTGAGCTCTGGCCTGGGTACCTCCCTATCTGTGAGCAGTGAGACAGAACGAGTTCACACGCTGTGTGAAGCAGTTTATTGCTTGTGAATGGACAGCAGGACAGGAAAGATGCCAGACGCGACATTCATTTTTGAGCTGATCCCCCAAGGCTCAGGAAAGCTCTCTGAGACAAATGGGGTCCCTGCCATTCCACACTTGAGGTGCAGCTGAGGGATCCTGAGAGGAAACCACCCAAGCTTACATACCTCCAGGATATGGTGCAGTCTGGTCAAAGCCTCAAAACATCCCCTGTTTCCACATAGTTCAGCCTCCTCTAAGGATGTGTCTGCTCCCAGTACCTCCTGCCCTAACCTTCAGTGAGGAAGGGCCTGTGTCCATGACGGCCAGGAGAGATGCCCTCTGTGGCACCAGCTTCTACTTCAGCATTTACAGGATGGGGTTTAAAAATTAGTTGTGTGTCCCCATATCACCCCTTATTTAAAGTTACATTAAGTTAGTTCCCAGTTCTGAAAAACCTCTGTGTAGCATCAGGAAAAACCTCCCGTCACTCTCCCAAACTGACAGCCACTTTCACAGGCACACGGGAAGGCACTGTTTTGCCATCCTGGGAAGACCGTTCCCTCCCAGAGCTTTTCCCTCGGCCCAGTCATTATTCCCTCTACGTCAAGACGCCTCCTTCGTTCCTGGAGACTTTTGTCGTGAGGTGGGATTTCTCCCCTCATTCTTAGAAAGTTTAATTGTTGGCATGTACTCCTAAGAAGCACCCAGAAAAACATATCCAATGCATTGCATATTATTTAAAATCAAGTAAAAATATTTTATTGCTGATAGTATTTAATCTCCATAATATCTTTTCACTTCATTTCATTTAGTTCACATTACATGATTTGATAACTCTTATATACTGTGTGCCCTAAGTTCTTACATTATCTATTCATAATAAAATGAAGAAAGTGATTTTTTGCTATCTTCTTGCCCAGTTAGTAGATTAAAATAAAAATGTATTAAAAATAGAAGACAGTAGATTTCATCTGAGACACGGAAGGCCGCGTCACACATTCATACTCGCTCGTGCCTGCCACCCCATCTGAGTAAGAAGAGCCTTCTCTCCTGCGTGCACCACCTCGGCTGCGCTCCTTCCACAACGACGCTGTCACTGTAGCCACAGAAGGGACAAATTACAGCTGCTCTTTACTTGATCTTCTAAGCTCCAAAGATGTTCAAGGATGCATTGTGCTCAGTCTTCCCCAGTCTGCCCCAGTCTGCCCCCGTCCTTTGGAAGGAAAGCTAATTTGTGCTCGGTCTTCCCCAGTCTGCCGTCTGTCCTTTGGAAGGAAAGCTAATTTGCAACAGATACAAAACTATTTGTCATTTTGCACCTTTGCCAAAAATAAATGAAAGTATTAACGACTACAGTTCTAAGCAGCTGTTAATAAATGGGAGGAAGACTGCTGGTTAGAGACTACGTGAGGATGTGGATATGGAACTACGTGTGAGGGGTATGAGCGTGCGTGTGTGTGTGTGTGTGTGTGTGTGTGTGTGTGTGTGTAATGTTGCCTTTCATAGAAACATCCACAAGCATTCTATATATCAGCAAAGCCAAATGGCACTACTTCTGTGTCCAAGGAGACACCACCCACCCTCTTAGAATATTTAGCATTTTAAACAAACCTGTCCTTGTCACACTGGAGTTGTAACTATTTAACAATGTATTTTTAAAACAAGTTATGCTGGTTGACTAGTTTGCATTTTATATGTCCAGAGAGTGACTTGGGACCACCTTTAAATGCTGACTTTAAAATGTTAGTGTCCTTCATAACCTTTCTCCCAAATTGAAAACTAGGGGAGACCATATTTGTTGTAAACAGGTTTGCTCAGCCCTTCAGAAAGAAAACCCTCTCAAAGTGATTCCCATTCATTCTTATGTGTGCATGGCCAAACTAATAGAAAATAGTCACATGTTCACTTTAATTAGAATGTATGCATTCCATATTTGTTTAATTGGAGTACATTTAATTATATATGTGTCCTAATTAAAAAGAGCATTTGAATAACTTCGAGGGCTAGAGATAGTTAGAGCAGAGTAATTGGGAGCTTCCCACACACAAGACATAAAATGGCTTTTAAGGGGTTTAATTTCCCATTCTACACTCTACGACCAAATTACTGTATTTTATAAAACCACACTGTACGTAAATTGCCAGTGCTCGTGGCTCCTGTCCTTTGGCATTCTGAATTCCTAACCTTCCTTGCCAAGATTTTAAATGAATGACTGGAGAGGGTTATTTTAAGTTATGATTATACCAAATAAATTAGCCAATTTGAATGTTGAACTGTTGCGTTTGGGTTGGATCTGAGGGACCACAGAGAATGAGCGAGCTTACCAACTGGAAATATGTGTCCTTGTGTAGTAAATCAGACTCTATAAAGATGTACTCCTCCCAGTGTATCTCGGATCACGTAGGAACTCTTTCTCCCACAGATGAACTAGATGTTTTCAGATGCCTAGACATGTGCACAGACTCTGTCCCCAAGGATGGCTTTTGGATGTGGCTCTGGTCACTAATGATGGAAAATTGTGAGCATGTGCGAGCTGCTCCTGCGACCCTTAACTGAAAGATATTTGCGGTGCGAAGTCCATCTCCTTAAGGACAGGTGTCTGTTTCACAGTTGGCACTCTCCAAATTGGCCCAGTGACTAAGTGGGCCCCGACACAGGTCTAACCTTCAGCTCGCAGGGATGGGTCCCCCAGGAAATGATTAAGGTGCACCCGCAGAGCAGCATCTCAAGGCTGTGTCACGCTGCAGCCCGAGTTGTCACTTCTTTATGGAGTATGTGGGGATGCTGATGCAGTGTGCTCCTGGCCAGAACACTCCCACAAGCTCCAGCTCTAACCTTATCAGTGGAGAGCTGCTGGGAATATGGCCACTTGACAGCTTGTGTCATTCCTGCTCCAGAATAAACCTACGTCAACCTGAAGGCCTGCGTCAGTTAATCCTGCATGCGCAATACTGTCTTATGCATGTAGAATCTAAGCCAGATCAACTGGATCACAATAGAGCAGGAATTATCCGTCAGTATAAATTTTAATGTCCATGTGTCTATAACTAAAATCCCTTAATAATATATAAAAATTCAAATATTAAGAATTTAACTATCACTTTAACCATTGTTCAATTATTAGATAAATACAAAATAAATTTAAAAGTAACGTGAAACTTGTTTTCCTAGTTGTTGGTTTGCTTTTTACTCAAATTTTTTTATATCCGGTACTTTCTTTTTCTCTCTTCCCTTTTCTCCTCGGGAATAAACACTGTGTCATTCCGTATTGATTCCGTTGTGTACCAGGCTACAGATGGGACTTTACCTTTCTTTATTTCATATATTTCTGCTCAACTCCAACTCATGCCCAATTATATTATACTAAATTAACATAATTCAACAGATGTTGATATTTAAATGTTTTCTGGCATTCAAATCTTGGACAGCTGTATTAGAGCTTGGGGAGAAGGCAAACATTTAGAGTTAAATGCTGAACATATGCTTAAATTACTAATTAGAAAGATAGAATGAGAAGGATTCATTCTCCTTCCTAAGGACAATAAACCTTGGATAAAGGTTTTTGTAATTTTTTTCTTTTTACAGTGGGTTATCATGTACACATGCTCCTAAACTAGAGGACACTGCCAGCCTCACAGACAGCTTCATTGAATTTCAAATTTAGTCCTTAAAAGTTATGAATGGTCTGTTTCACTGAGCCCGCATGGACTATGGTGACTCCATATTTCTAAACTTATAAACATAAGGACCAGAAGATAAAATGGTGCTCGAGCTGAAGGCCATTTTAGTGTGTTACCATGAGAAATGTTTATATGGAGGAATGCTAAGAAAAGTTGAAGCTCATATCTGCCAGTCAGCTAGCTCTGGCTTTTAGATAGGTATCCATGTGTGCAAGGGCTAATGAATCAAGCAGAAAATACAAGGAAGTACAAATGGCTGGCTCGTGGAAACAGGTTCAACATGTTTGCCATCAGAAACATGGAAATAAAACGTCACTGAAATTCCCTCGCACTGCAGTCAGAGCGGCTGTCAGGAAGAAGACAGGTGGCTGCAGACGCTGGTGAGCGAGGATGCCGGAGAGGCGATGTTAGTAATTCATTAGCAAGTGTGCACGCCTATGCTCTTCTCGCCAACTGCAGATCCTGCCTGCTAGACATACACACCTTGAGTATGCCAGTTCACTCTACAGCACAGGCCCTTCGTATCAGCATATGTTTGATTTATAAACCCTGGGTTTTCTTGAGGCGTTTCCATACACGCATTTCACAAACGTCATATTCACCGCAGTACATTTTGCCAGTCTCAACCACCTCTTGCTGGCTGCCCTACCCCTTCCAAATGGTCTTGCTCCTACTTCTGTGTCTTTTTAAAATATGGATTCCACATATGGTACTAGATTGCGCTGTTCACACTTTGAATGCTCACACTATTGGGACACATCCTACTTCTATTGTCCTGCATTTCTCTTGTTTTACTTTTTATTCCAATCCTGTTGTACTCACTCCTCCTCTGGTGGAGAGGTAGGCTGATGCCAGCACCTGGCTTCTGCAGATGACATAGCAGTGTGCGTGTGTGTGTGTGTGTGTGTGTGTGTGTGTGTGTGTGTGTACATGATGACTTGGGTTCCTTCGTGTATGTGCCCAGGAGTAGTATCCTCTCTGTTTGGTTTTCTGAGGAATTTATGTTAATTTCCATTTCCACCAGTAATGGACTAGGGTCCTCTCTGCCATCCTCGCCAGCGTTTGCTGCCATTTGTTCTGCATCTTCCTGACAGCCATTCTGGCTGGAGTAAGCTGGGGGTTCCATGAAGATTCCATTTCCATGTTTCTGATGGCTGAAGATTTGAACATGTCTTCATGTGTTGGCCGTTTGCACTTGCTTGGTGTTCAGGTCATTAATCCATTTACTGATCAAAGTATTTGGCAACTTCTGACAAAGTCATGGTAACACCATCATGCTGACTTTATCAGTAAAGTCAGGTAAAATTAGCACGTGTGAATATATGTCACATCACACATTTCTTGACTGATTTTATTCTTTAATGTCTTTAATTCCCTTACACTTATGAATTCTCCTTCCATACATATCCTGTTTTCTTTACGTTGTTGTGTTGTTGTTGAAGACATCAGATTGGACCCAAAACTGACAAGGTTTTGGAAAGAGCTCAGTTATTTTTGTTTTCTTCCTTTTGGCATGAACCTGGTAAGTAAATCTGAATACACAAAACAAAAGGGGTGAAGTCGTGTGAACAGCCCCAGCCCACCTGGAACAAGCCTGCCTTGTTTTCCCACTGGCCTCATTAGGTCAGCTTCTCTGTCCTCTCTGCCCTATAACTAGCATTTAGATGTAGTAAGGCAGTGCCCTCAGTCAGGTTCCTCTTTTGTGGCATTGGGTTTAACAAAGGGACACGTGTGTGCTGTCACTCGTTCAGCTCTTTGTGCAATGCATTGGCCTTGGTGCCACTGCCACTTGTCCATGAGCAATGCAACATGGTGACAGTTCTCCTGCTTTGCTTTGGTTTTGTCCACCTGGGATTACTTCCTTGAAAAATTCCTCTTCGGACCACTTGTGCTGTGTGGTGTAGATGATGTGGAGGTGGCCTGATGAAGGCGTGGATCTGGCCCTTCCTTTCAGTTCACAGAGCTGAATTTTTCTCTTAGAGACAGTGATGTGTCTCTGTCCATCAGGTGTTATCCTAATGGCTGCCCAGTTGTCCCACTTGAGACGGGCGACTCCATCGACTCCGGATTGTGCTTTATTGCAGCTTTGCTCTTGTCATACGGAAACCACTTAGATTGCCAGGGCATAGTTTCGAGTCCTTTCTGGAAGCCGATAGGATTTCTCTCTTCTTCCCTTTTCCTTTGTTCCTGGTAGAAGATGTGGTTCACACTGACATCTCTAGCTCAAATTCAGAACACCGTCCTGTAGGCTTCGCTTTGTCAGTCTACGCTTGAACAGCGTTGAAGATAGTCCATGTCAAGGGCATGGGAGTACTTATTTTATATGGCAATACCAGCCAGCAGGCTCAAAATCACACAACCATTGTGACTGCCAGTAAAATAATCATTAAGATAGGATTTTTTTTTCCTCTTTTCCTGTTTATTCTGCACATGTTAAGTATTTTCACTGGGAATATACACTTTTCTATGTTGAAAGTAAAAATAAATTACTATTTTCTCTTAAAATAGCATAAAATGATTTAAGGTTCCACAGTCAGATATTTACAAGGAGAATTTTTCTAAGTCCAGCCGTCATCCCAGCCTGCGTTACACCCCTTCCCACCCCATTTCGGTTCAGTTTGTTCAGGACATTGCCCACCCTGTGGTCTGACCTGCATCTCTTGGGAAGACACCTGAACAGACCGGTCTTACTCTCAGGCTGTCTGGTAAACTTCTGGAAATCTGAAGCCAGCTCATCCTCTCTGATGACCACACTCACATCAGAGCCTTGTCCAGTTCTGCCTGTGGCCCCTCCGCCCTTCACAAGAACATTGCAAGCATCACACGTTGTTGTTCTGTACCTGTGCACCTTTCTAGATGTGTAAAGGGAAGGTAACGTGCATGGGGTGCAGGGGCCTGTGGGGACCAGAAGTGCCGCACTCCCTGGGCCTGGAGTGGCAGTGGCTGTGAGCTGCCTGACGTGGGTGCTGGGAACCAAACTTGGACCAACCAGACCTCTGCAAGAGCAGCATGGAACTGTCTTCTCTCCAGCCCTCCAAATACCTAATATCTTTAGTTTACTGATCATAAAGCAAGTAAGCAACTCTGTCCTGACTTCCCTCTGCACCCTTCAGTTTTCAGTTACCTCAGAGCATATATAGCATTCTTAATGCATGCGTATTCCCATCGTAGGGGCTTGCTGACTGCGCACCAAGAGACACACTGACTTTATTCCTCACGTCAGCGTTATGGGAGGTGCTTCGTTAGCCTCTCCATTTCCAGAGAAGGAAAGCCAGGTGCCAGAATGCCTAAGACAACAGACAGAGAAGCAAGAACTGAACTTGGCTCCCTGGCTCCCTGGGCTTGTCCTCCTAACCACTTACAGACTGGGGGGTGGACGAATGAATGCAGAACTGACATGTTTCCCCCCTTGAGAAGGAAGCCTCCTTTCCTTTTTCTTCCTTAGATAAGGTCTTGTAGAGTGCAGACTGAGACTCTGTATCCTCTGCCCCTGAGTGCTGGGGCAGAGCATGTGCCGGAACAGCCAGCCTCTCATAGCAGCTGACACTGAGTGCTGGTGGGGATTGAACTGTCCCTGCCTTAAGATTAGCCCTGTGAGCAGGTCTTCCGATTACCCCTCCGTATGAAAGGACAGTGTTCCTAAGTCAGCGCTAGGGAAGCTCTCGTTGGATGTGACCCAGTCATACTTCTCGTCCTTGTGAAGCCAGTGATCTTGAGCTGGAGATGCAGGTCTGCCGCAGTCGCACACGCGCTCTTATGAGACCCTGGGTTCAGTCCCCACCACGATAGTATTGTGGGACACGTTGGCAATTAACCTGCCTGCTTCCTGAAAGCTTACCCCTTGTTTTTATGGAAACCCGCTCAGTCTTCCCCATTAACATCTTAAAGACTGTTAAAGTTGGCGTATGTGTGTCTGTAAATATGAAAACATTTTGAAATCACAACTCTTTGGGAAGCTGATCATCTAGCGTGTATTATCTGAATTTAAAAAAGAAGAAATACACCTGTTTATGTCTGTCAGTAAGTGTATAAGGGGAAAAGAAAAAAATGGTTTGTATTTGAAATGGTTCTTGTAACATGGTTGTTTACTTCATGAGCATTGAAAATCAGGGCTTTAAATACGGTGAGTAATAGACCTGGATTAGAGAAGTTTTAAGGGGAATTTGATTCAAATATTTCAGTGTCAAACAAGTCCTGAGAATAAACCCGCATGTTGTAGCTTCCCATATACTTGGAATTGCACTGAGTTTGAAGAGCTGCCATACTCCGCCTCTTTGTCAGATTTACTTACCCAGCCATGGTGGAAGAAGGGACCTTCACTCAGATGCAGAATTATTCAGAAATGACAGCAATGTAGAAGTGGGGTGCAGGTCTGTATTGTAGTGAACACGCGGTGTTATACCCCACAGTCTAAGACACTCACCAAAGGAACCTAGCATGTTTCTGTTTCCGTAAGGAGGGACTTACACTCAGCGAAATTGGAATCAATAAAAGTATGAATGGTTTTTAAGAGAAAACTCTTGTAAGCTCTGGGCATGCCTGGTTAAATTTCATTCAGTTACTATTTTGTAAGCATATGATATTAGCAAGGATGCACTTGCTGAGGGAAATAGTCTTCAGTAAATCAGGTGCGGTCCCCACTGCCTTCGTGGCATATAGTCTGTGTAGAAAGTAACCATAGCTTAAAGTAGAAGACACCTTTTTTCTAAAGAATGAGTACTTATTTCTGTAGTGGAACCCAAAAGGCCATGTCAGGGAGGTGGCAGGTCAGTTGATTCCAGTAGATTTTCACTAGTAAGCAATTTAACAAGATTCAGTTATGTTTGTTTTCACACGGTACTCCTAACAGACTCAACAAAGATCTTGTTCCATTTTTCACAAGTGTCTGCTGACATTCAAACAGTATGTCCGTGTGCAGATAAGAGTGGCTGCCCCATTTCCCTTTGCGTTTTGACTTATTCACAAGTGCACTTCAGACGGCAACATGACTGACTCCTGAGTGGGCTTAGTCACAGCTGAGCTCAGTCTGAAGCCAGAGTGTCACAGCCCAGTCATGCATGGAAACTACAAAGGAGGCTTTAGAGAATGTGGCCTGTCTCACTCTGCATTTCGGTTAGCATCTAATAATTGAAGATTTGATAATTATTAAATACATTGAATCCACTGAGTTGACATAATAGTTGGAGAAATACTTTTTTTGAAATTCCTGTTTTGTTGCAATGTTGAGGGCACAGCCTCCCAGAGGTTTGATTTCAACGACAGCAGCTTGTTGGGTTCTGAGATTTAGACATGGCCGTCGGCCTGGAGTAGTTTCCCACAGTTAACTGACAGATCCTTCTAATCTGAAAACAACTGAAGGCCGCCATCAAGGTAAGTGTACAATGACAGACGTGCCACACTGATGTAGATATGGAGGGAAAGAATCTGAAGGGGAGTGGGCTCAGAACACTTAAGAGAAGAGGAAAATGGGGGCTGGGGATTTAGCTCAGTGGTAGAGTGCTTTCCTAGCAACCACAAGGTCCTGGGTTCAGTCCCCAGCTCCGAAAAAATAAAAAAAGAGAGAAGAGGAAAATGGCCTTCATGTCCCTGAGAGAACTGTGAGTGAGAAAGAACCAGCTCTCCAAGATGACGGGATTAGGCAGGAAACAGGGAGGGCAGTTTGGGGAGTGAATGGACTGTTTGTGCTCTGAGGTTAACACTAACACAGCCTCGGTGACTGACTGGCAGGGGTTCTGGAGGAACCAGCAGGTGTGGAGCGCTCACTTCCATCCCTCTCGGTGCGGCTAGCTCTTCCCTCCAGATGGGAGTCTGTTCACCAGCAACCTCCCAGACCCTTCAGTGAGTGCCTACCCTGCTACAGTAGCTGTTTCCAGTGTCGCACAAGTGCTTTTCCAGATTGTGGATGGCACACACGAGGCATGACACCATGCAGATAGCTCCAGTTGTCACAGGTGTCCGTCCCCAAGCCAGGCTTCCTACAGCCCGACTACACCAAAGCAGAAAGTATGGCATGGCTATGGCATGGAGTCAGGACCAGGAGAAAACCCATGGCAGGGGGGACTGCAGGCCCCAGGACTTATAAGCTTTTAAGTCTGAGATAAAAATGGGTGTTTTGTTCTAAGGTGCTATAATATAGGTAGAGCAAACAGAACCTAATGCTAAAGAAGAAACAATCTTTTCTGTTGACCAGGAGACAACAACATAATTGTTATTTAAAACAATGTTATTCTTTCCTTATAGCGTATGAATAGAGCCATGTATGTGTGTGATAGTTACTGTGTCACATGCTTGTGCCTTAGGAGCAGCTCACAGAGCTGCCTCCAGGGGGACTGAGCAGCAGCATGCTTCATTGTCCGTTATGTGTGTGAACCTGGATGAATTATGTTTGCCTTCTCTGTACCGGAGGCTTCTTACCTGCAAAGTGGCATGGTAGTGTAGGAGAAGCAGTGTCACTGCGCATGCGATCTGCGCCACATATTTTACATGGGAATATCTAAAATCATCCCCCGAAATATGTAAAGTCCATACTAGTTGAGTCAATTTCTGAATATATGGAAAAGAAGCCAAAGAGAAGTGACACGGTGTGCTAAAGATGTGTGAGCGTTCTCTGCCAGCACTGACAAACATGGCCGCCACCGGAGTCTTCTTCACAGATAGAGCAGGCAATCTGAGATGGGAGCTAAACAGGGACAGGCCGATAGACCCATGGTAACCGAAGTGACTTAGCAGTCACAGCTTAGCTGCCTGATAGAGATTTGCCCTCTGCCCCAACAACCTGCTCTATTGGCGCCTACTTTTCCATGTGTGCATCCTATGTCTTCTTAGGGGCTTGGTGCAAAAGCAGCCAGTAATAAAAAGAAGAAATCCCCATAGCTCAGTGGTAGAGCGCTTACCTAGGAAGCGCAAAGCCCTGGGTTCGGTCCCCAGCTCAAAAAAGAAGAAGAAGAAATCCCCACAAAATGCCAGCACACAGAACCAGTCACCAGTGTGTCCCTCCACAGTTCTTGGAAGCTTTGCCCTGCACACGTGTGGGTTTCCTCGTTTTTGTGCATTCGTTTCGGGTCTGTTGAAGAGAAGTGGGTGGTGCTCTCAAGAGTAAAGCAGTGGCTGTTGGAGTCCGTATGTGCCGATACCTGGAGGATGCCTTGGCCAAACTCTTACACTTTATTGTCCATCTATTGTACTAGAAAGGGACCCTGTATGTATGAGGTATTTAAAGCTTTAGGAGAATCAGAATGACCTGGAGTCACCGTGTAGTTGTATGTATGAGATATTTGAAGTGTTATGGAAAGATCATTTCTTGAGACAGCCTCACTGTAGCTCACAATGACCTGGAGTCACCGTGAAGTTAGCCTTTAACGTATGTCAGTGTGCGCTTGCCTCAGTCTCCTGAGTGCTGAGCGTATGTGGGCTTCCATGCATAGCTAGATGCTTAGATGGCCAGTTTCAGTCCCCTGCTTCAGGAAATCTCTCTATTAACGGATCAAAAGGAGGTATTATCTGCCCTGGAGGGGAGAAGAGCTGTTGCTGGGAAGCGTTTGCATGGTCTTCAACTTGGTTCTGAAGGCGCGCGGCCATGGTGAGCACAGTAAGCTGGATCCCACTAATCAGACAGACTTGTCAGTAGCAGCTGAGAGCGCTGTGTGCTGGCAGGGAGCACCCATGTCCAGGGACAGAGCTCTGGACACAGAATGCAGGGTTAATAGATGTGGGTTGCTGAGTTTCCCATGGGAGAGTCTGCCACAGGAATCCTAGAAAGAGCTCCTGTGGCAAGCTGTGGTGTTGGTCCTGAATGTGAACGCCTGGGAAGGTGCAGGCAGTGGCCTGTTTCTGAAGGAACTAAGATGTGGGAAGAGCCCTGTCACTGTGGCCAGGCATCTACTTCAGGAAACTGACCTAAAATGCAACACATTCAAGGAGGCTTGATGTAGGATGAAGCAGAATGGGAAGCCAGGTGATAAAGTTTGACAGAGAGAAGGCATCAGAGCCAAGACTAACAATTCCAAATGGAGACTCGCTGTCCGCGTCCTGGGAGAGTTGACACAGAAGAGGCTCAGCAGACCCAAGGGCTTGCACACCATCACGAGGACAAGAATTCGATCTCTTCAGCGCCCACATATAAACCAGGTCTATAATCCTAGCTCTTGGGAGGTAGAGACAGGAGATCCCTAAAGCAAGCTGCCTCGCTGGGCTGAGTTGGCAACCTGTGTGAGCCTGACTTAGTGCAGAACATTTGAGGGAGACACCAACCTCTGAACTAAGCATGCATGTGCATGACCATGCATACAGCACACATGCACAAGTATGCACGCATGTATACATGGGGAGGAGAAGGGAGGGTGGTGAGGACAACAGGGTACTTTAAATGAAGACACTGAGAAACAAGGATTTGAGTCCTTGTCCTAAAGTTTTGCTTGAAAGTTCCTCAGACTTGTGTGTATGGGGCCAGAAGGAGCAGAGCCGATCCCACCCCAGCCTGTTCAGTGTAATCTGTGGAGACATACTGACAGGGGGAGAGAAGGCCATGTGAGTCTAGAGAGGGATGGTCACACGGGTTTGCGGTTCGCAGTGCTGTCCATCCCTCTGCCACCCGGGCACTCCTCCAGTGACACCATAGACCCTGCTCACTTCTGTGCAGCTGATGCCCTGTCCAGGCAGATATTGTCCCAGCTGACAGTAAGCGTTCTTGCCAAATGCTAGGGCCATGGTCACATCTGCTTGTCTTCTCTCTGTAACTTGTCCCAGGCCTTGGGAACACATTGTATCCAGGGGGCAGCTTTTGCAAGGCCTAATGCTCAGAAAAGCCTCTCTTTGTAAATGCATGCATGGAAGAGACAAGTTCCTGTTGTCTTGCCTGTAGTATTATTGTGTTTGACATGGCCTGCCTCGGTGCTGTCAGCCCCTGTCAAAGCCACGCTTCTCTCGGGCAAGGAGCTTCTCCGTGGGGTTTGTCATCATAGGCCTGTTTGGACTAGTTGTTGTTGTTGTTGTTGTTGTTGTTGTTGTTGTTGTTGTTGTTGATGATGATGATGATGATGATGATGATGATGACGACGACGACGACGACGACAATGTTTTCCTCCCTCCAGATGATAAGATGCTCAGTTTCCTACAGTCAGACCATCTGAAAGGCTGGCTCGCAGTAAGCAATAGGGATAAGTCAGAGGCAGTTTATTGAAACAGCAAAACAAAAGTGAGGGCCCCAGGACTCTGGTTTTCCTCAACAGGGAAATCCAAGCAGACTTGTTCCTCTGTCTGCGTAGATGGCTGCAGAGTCTAGACTGCAGCCCATCATGCCTGGCTCCCAGTGCTGACCTGAGGGTGCTGAGCAAAACCGTGAGCTGAGCCGCCAGCCTTCCTCTCCTCTCATCCAGTGTGTGCAGCTAGCACAGATGCACTGCTTTGTCACTGGCAGGTCTCAGACAGGCCTTACCGAAGGAGAATGCAGCTTTTAACTTTGGATATTCATAGAATGTTGTATTGTCTTTAAAATGCCCCAGTGCCTTCCCCTCCTCCAAAAGGAGCTAGCTGGCAGCCCTGTGCTGTGCAGAACTCGAGCAGACTAAAGACGCAAGGCTGCCTTTGAGACAGTCATTGATTTTTAAATTAAAATCATAACTGCTGTGTTTTACATTAACCGTGACACCTGAATAACAGACCAAGTTGTTTGTAGCTGCTCCACCACCCATGTCTAGAGTGAGGTGGAAGTGGGGCCTGCCTGGGGCCAGCCTGTGCTCCTGCTGATTAGCAGCCCAAATTTCCCCACATGCGGGGCACTCGCTTCCTGATGGACTTCTTCCTTCTGGCTCAGGTCTCAGGTTGCTCCGCCTGTTGCCTCTGACTGTGGTCTCCGCTAGTTCTTTCCCCCAGTGAGTACCTGTACTGGGTGAGCAGGACTGTTGAATAAAGATGGTGCTGTGTTCTCTGTAGAGATCCTCGGAAGTTTTAGAAGAGGGAAGTATTCTTGAAGTCTGTCTCCCACAATCTTTAAAGTGGGCCTTGCTAATAAATTTTAATAGTGTGAAAACTGAAGTTCAGTGCTTGGGGTATAAACAGCTCTTTCGAGAACAGTGTTGGGTAGAAGAAGCCCGCAGTGCTAGCAGTCAGGGTACATGGCTCAGGGCTAAAGTGACTGCTGGGTGAATGTGGTTAAAGAACCAAGTTCACATTCCTAACACCAGGCAGGAAGTCAAGAGTAAATGGAGAGGGATACGGACACCAGACATTGACTGCTGGTTCCTCCCACACGTACAGGCACACACACACACACAGACACACACACACACACACTCACACTCACACACGTACACACACACACACACACACACACACACACACTAAAATAAAACCAATTTCCACCATTTTCTTGTTTGCAGACTGGTCTGTCTGTCTGTCTTTTTTTCTTTCTTCCTTTCTTTTTTTCTTTCTTTCTTTCTTAGGCATTCCTGTACTGTAGCTGAGTTTTGTTGGTGTAGGCTCTAGAGACCTGAGCCTAAGTTTTGGCAAAGAGATGCCAGTGGAATGAAATGTGTGAAGGCAGAACCGGGAGAGTAGCTCAGTCAGTAAAGCAGTTTAGTGCATAAGGACATGGGTTTAACCATCCAGACAAAGCAGTGGGGCCTGGCCCACGCGTGTGATCCCGGTGCTATGGAGGCTGAGACACTTGTGGGTCCCAGTCTGCATCAGTGGTCTCCAGGCCAGCAACAAAAGACCTCACTTCAAAAGAGACAACAAATACATGCCTAGGAACTTCACCTGAGGTGGATTTTGAGCCTCTGTACGTGGACACACATACATGGGCACACATACATGTACACACATGCATGGCACACCTGGCACATATACATGTGCACACATACACACACATGTGCACACATACATGGGCATACATATATGTGCACACATGCTTACACAAGTGATAAAAGAAAGGTAAACTCATGACTGGAGAAAATAGGAAATTGAAGTGTTGGAATTTATCAGATTTATTAATGGGGATAACAGCTGTTATTGGGATTGCGGAGGAAGAGCCAGACAAGCACAACTGGAAGAGCTCCAGTTTGCCTTTCTGTAGACAGGAGCTGTTCCTTGCTCCTTCCATTGAGAAAGAAATCTTACAGGGGTGTATGTGTGTGTGTGTGTGTGTGTGTGTGTGTGTGTGTGTGTGTGTGTGTGTGTGTGTGCATGTGTGTGTGTGCGTGTGTGTGTGTGTGCATGTGTGTGCATGTGTAATAGAACTGTCTTGCCACCACCACTGCTAATTATTTTGTTGATTTTCCTGTTTGACTTTTAATTACTCTTGTGGTAAGTGCAGACTGCCCTTTTCTTCCTGTCTCCACCTCTCCCTCCCTGTTCTGGGCATTCTTGCCACCTGTATAAAAACATATGCTGAGTTCATATGTGCATACTAGCAAATGCTTGCTGAATTAATTTGGTACAAAAAGTAAAGGTCTCTGTGGTTTTCTTATAATGATTAAAATGTTTATATGGTTTATAAAAATGACCATAATCATTTATTTATCTTGAGAGCATGAGGCAATATTTCCCTCTTCCAATCCAATAAATATGTTATAGTTTTGTGTGACAAGAACCATTTAGGAGCAAAGCAAAATTATGTGTTAGCTCAGTGATTTTTACACAGGAACTTAGTCTGTAAAAGTGGACCAAGCGCAGGAGGGAAACGCAGAGATCCTGCTGCTCTGGGGTACACTGCCCCATGCTCTTGGTCTCTGCCTGCTGTCTTCCGGAACTCACTCACTGGAACTGCATGCACATGGGAGTATTTGTTCAGCTGTGTGCCACTGCTCAGCAGACTTTTCCGTTGTGCTTAAACATAAGCATATGGATATAGTATGAATGTATACCACTGACTCTGTATCACCTCTTACATTTCTGAAATATCGGGCTATTTTCAATTTGGATTCTTTAAAACCTCGTGTACTTTAAGTAAATACTTTGCCTTGTTTCTCCTCCTTGGTTTGGTCCTCAGGCCCTACCCCAACCTTGTATCTGGGGCCATGGTCCTGGGAATGAGCGCAGAAACCTTCTGTGGCTTGTACAGTCTGAAGATTTTCTTTCTTTGATTTTACCCTTGTAAGTTCTAGTTGTGCCACTGTTTCTATAAAACCTTTTTAATGTAGAGGACTAAAGTTAGGCAAAATTAGGCAATTTTAACTGGTTCCTAAATTAACAAGGCTCCCTCGAGTCCTTGTGTATCATGTCTCTACATATCTGTAACCTGGCTCATGCGAGGATATTCAAGAGCAGCAGGCAGGCATATATGCATTCACCGTGTTCCCTCCAGACAAGTAAATAATTAAACATTCTAATTGTGTGAGTTATAAGACAGCATCGCCATTCCCTTCCGTCCACTTAAAATGTTTTAAAAGAATTCACTGCTGCATAATATCCTAAAAGAAATTGATCATACTTTTCCTGTAATAAATGTCGTTCTGACAGTAAAGCATTAGCAACCAATTGATAACCTAGCAACAATATTGTGATCTCTTTAGATAATTAATCTTCGCTATTTTCCTGTCAGAAGCAACAGTGCTTGATTTTATGTTGAGCCAGAAAGATTGCCAGTTTTGAAAATTAAAAAGCATTCCTTTTATATTATTCATCCCAGTAACAATTTATGATGGTGCATTTAGCTGCTGAACGCTTGTCAACAAACGTAATTATGTTTCGATATAAACAAGATTGGTGGTTTTACTATGCAGCTCCGTCTTTGGTGAGAATGTTTTCATTTAGGTTCAGATTATACGAGCTGTGTATTTGTATGTCATTTCCCCCTCCTTTGTTAATAGTCTTTATTTCTTCTGATAATTACTTGTAGGCAAACAAGCATGCATTTAGGATCCTTGTGCACAGGAGACATCAAAAGGAGAAGAAAAGCTGCCCCATTGCCTGGACCTGGACCCACTACAACAGGTAAAACAGAACGGGTTGGAGTGGGGCACAAATGGCCCGCGCATAAATCACCACAAATAAAACACAGGCGACCGTAATCACCCTCCTGCAAGAGACGCATGGCTGCCAGAAGCTAAGGCAGGGCCTCTGCCTTTACATTAGGACGCGTAGCCCCCTCACCGTGGACCTGGCAAGTAGCTAATCCGTGAGACGCATGCTGGGCCCCCTCAGCTGGGCGTCAGATGGGTGGGCCGCGCAGATAGAGAAACCTCCACGGCTGCGTCTTGGGCTTGGAGAACTTCACGGACTTGCAGGAGAGACAGGGCCTAAACAGATGAGAGGACAACAGCTCCCTACCAAGTCTGTGTGATTACTGGGTCTGAGTGGGGGACAAGGTGGTCACCCTGTGACTGCTAAAGGCAACTTTTCCCCTGGTAATGCCCTTAGCATCCTGAGTGTGCACCTACTCTGAGGACATGTGAAGACCTCCTTTGGCTCTTGTCCCTACCTTCCTATCTTCCTTCCTTCCTACCTACCATCTCTTCCTTCCTGAGATAACCTGCCTACCCTTCCGGTCAGAAGCTACGGTTGGAGTATGATGCATGGTGTTGATAGAGCTCAGTGCTGTACATGTGGGCTCAGCAGCCATGTTCTGATTAGAATCTTCCCACATACAATGTGAGTGAGCTTACAGGATATTGTGAAAATATTTGTCCTTTTTTTTTTCATTAAGAGATATTGCCTGGGTATCTCTGGAAAAGGTCAGAGACAAAGCTAAAGAGGCCATCTGGCCCAAATGCCACCTAATTATCAAAAGGATCATGTCCCAAAAGAAGGACCACTAGGAAGGAGTAGGCAGTGTGAAGGGGCAGTAATAGGAGAGCAGGTCCCATCAAAACGCATCGTATGCAGTTATAAAGATGTCACAGCAAAACCCATTATTTTATATAATTAACACACTAATATAAAATGAATGAAAAAAGAGACCGCTCTTGCATATACTGACGTCAACCCTATTATGTGTCTGAAATTTATAGAAGATGCGTCCAGCTGGTTACCGTGGGGGAATATGGAATGCTTGTGAAGTCAAAAGCAGCCACATTTTAGTCTAATATATGTGGTAAGTTCTGTCTCCTGAGGCCAGGACGGAATTCCTCAACAGGAAGCCACAGAAGGACAAGTCCTAGGATACTGCTAATGTCCTGTGTGGTCACAGTGACAAAGCAGAAGCACCCTGCACATAGCACTGTATGGAGTGAGGAAGGGTCACACAGTTCTTACCTGTACAGGAGGGTTCTTTCCTCAGAGCTCAGGACATCAAGGAGACATTCATGCAGAAGTTAGACGTAAACCTTAACTATAGCCAAAACCGTCTTTTGTCAAAAATGTGTGCCACAATATTCCAGACACTCTACTTCAGGCCTGTTGAGAGGCTTTTAGGAGTTGAGATTTTCATTTTACTACTAGATTTTAGCTCATGGAGTAACGTTCGTAGTTATTTAGGGGGGGGTGTGTGTGCGTGTGTGTGCGCGTGTGTGTGTGCGTGTGTGCGTGTGTGTGTTGTTGTTGTTGTTGTTGTTTTGGTTCTTTAGTTACTCAGAATGCTATGTCACTGACTTTAGGTGTACTTGTCAAGCCTGCGTGCAGCAGTCCTCTCAAGGGGGAACAAATGGTGTCAGCTGGGGAAGTTGTCCCACACTGATGGCACAGCTGAGTGAAGCTGCTTATCTACAGCTAGACACTGCCAAGAGCGCTAGCAACTCCAGAGCTCTGTGGGGGCAGAGACAAGGCTCAGATCAGTCACTAGGACTTGCCTAGCCCCAGTCTCACTCCAGCTTCAAAGACACATGGGGTCTCATGGGAATATACAGCAAAAGCGGACACCTAATGTCCTCCTCTGGGCTGTGTGCATGTGTACCCACACATAAATGTGTCCCACACACACAGGTATGTTTTCACTGTGTTCACAGGTCCTTGCAGACCTTCCAAAAGACACGCTTCCCTGAGATACACTCTTGTGTTTCTTTCTTTTAGTCAGCACTGAATGTAAGTGATGGAACTTGTAAAAACGAACAAAGAAGACCGTGTTCTCATGGAAAGTAGGGAGCAGACTGACGGTATGGCGGCGGATGTTGTTTGTATCCTCTCTGAGCTGCAAGTGTACGACTCGGAACTTAGTTTCCCTTCCCACATGGCTCGGTGTCAGTTGACGGCTCTCGGCACGAGCACTGGAGTAATGCACTCATGATAGGGAATGTCTGTAAGACACTCAGCCCGTCAGAACCCAAACCCCACATCTGACTGTGCTGCTGCCAAAGTGGGGCCACCCTGCAGTCCTCAGCGCTAGAGTGCTGAGCAGAATTCAGTCAAGAAGGACGCACCAACCAGCAGTGCTGTTGGGTGTCCATTTATTAATTGTGACAGGAACACCAAATTCATGTCAGTGCCTTAGCTTATTTACTGCTCCCTCCCCCTTGTGTTGTGTATTGACAACTAAATCGAATATTGATATGGTTAGGTATTGACTTTTTTAATGTATGGCTTGTTCTCTGCCACCTTCAAAGTCACATACCAAAGCCAGTGTGTGTCTCCAGCAAAGGCCGTGGATTCCCTGTTATCTAAAGCAAGAGTCTCGCAGCAGGGGCATTTACAGTCTGAGAAAAGCCATCAGTAAAGGCCAGGGAAGTAGTGAGCAGCAGAGGGAAGAGGGGTCGCTCGTCTGCAGGCCAGCACTTCCGCTCTGGGTGTCACCGTCCGTAGGAGTCAGAACTTGTGAAGGTTTGGCGGTAAACGTGGTAAACGTGTGTTGATGTGGTTGCAACCCCAGCTCAGCGTCCTGCCCTCCACCGCACTGAGTTTAGCGCTATTTGCGGTTTCTGGTGTCCGAGCTGTTCAGTTTGTTACAACCTAAACCTCGTACAGGAAAGCACTCCTCCAAACACGGTGAGACGACTATGTCTTACATTCACGGTTTATCATTTAAGAAAAAGAAACTAGTTAGACATTATATTTCCATGTAAATTTAAATCATAATTTTCATTGTATAAAATGTAAATGCAGGACTGGGGAGCAGACTCTGTGAGCAAGGGAGTGCTGAGGATTGGCAAGGCTGTGGGTTCCATCCCCAGTCAAAGAACACAGTAAAACAAGAGGAAAATAAAGGACATTTATGGATATGTGCATTGATTAGATTGACTTTATTTACATGGAAACTATGTGTGCTTGTACAGGTGAAATAAGTGATGTTTTTGACAAGCAGTAGCCATGCCTCCTGTCCTCACCTCTGATCCCTAAGGCAGATGCTGGGGACTTAGTTACTACCCACAGTTCTGTTTGCATTGCTAATACTACCAGCCCTGAGCCTGCTGGCCAGCAAAGGGGTTGGACAGAATATGGAGGACTAATAACTATCTGCCTTCTGAGCAGGGCAGGGATGGCTGGAGCTTGCAGTTGTGTGGGAAGCTGCTCTTCACCTCCCCTTCCACTGGCTGGTGATCCGACATCAGTCCGATACTTTAGGAGCCAAATTACTCAACAGGCTGCCCGTCAGGCTCGCAGTCAGCTGGACAGATCAGTGACTGACAGAGGCCGATGCAGGATGGTTGTCTCTTGAGCCAATTACACAAGCTCTGCTGTGTGGAGGGTCTGAGGGGAGAGACAGGCTCTCCTGCAATGGACTCAGGGGACCCAGCAGACAGGCTAGAACCTGGAACAAGAACTAAATCAGGCTGCGTTCGCCACAGTCCCAAGCAGAGAGAGAATAGATCCATGACAAATGAAGTGGCCTGGCCTTCCTTTTTGTCTTTTCCATTATTCCTTTATGGGAATGCACTGCACTTAGAAATTGGGTCCTTTGGGTTTTTTCTTCCAAATACAAGATACTGCTTTATTTGACTAGCCTTACTGAGTTAAAAAAATTAAACACTGTCGTAGTCGGGGTTTGTACTCCTGCACAGAACATCAGGACCAGGAAGCCAGTCGTGGAGGAAAGGGTTGTTCTATCCTCAGCTCACACTTCCACATTGCCGTTCACCAAAGGAAGTCAGGACAGGAAGCAGGAGCTCACAGGTCAGGAAGCAGGAGTTGATGCAGAGGCCATGGAGGGATGTTACCTAGTGGCTTGCTTCCCCTGGCTTGCTCAGCTTGCTCTCTTATAGAACCCAGGACCACCAACCCAGGGATGGCGCCACCCACAATGGGCTGGGTCCTCCCCCCTTGATCACCAATTGAGAAAATGCCTTACAGCTGGGTCTCAGGGAGGCCTTTCCTCAACTGAGGCTCCTTTCTCTGTGATAACTCCAGCTTGTGACGAGTTGACACACAAAGCCAGCCAGTGCAGACACCATTCTAAACTGAGAAAGAACAAGTTCTTGGCCACTTTATAAGAACAAGCCTCGTAGGCCTCTATGCTTCAGTACCAGCGATCTAAAGTCAGGGCAGCATCAAACCTCTGAGCCCAGCTCAGCTTACCCGCAGAGCCAGCGCACTGCACTCAGAGAGAAGCCAGAGTTGTGTGTGCACACAGTGTGCACACAGTGTCGCCTGACACCTACCTGCTCAGCAGCTCCCACAGGCTCAGGGTGGTCACTGCTTGAAATAAAGACCTAAGTTTTTTAAGACTTTGACTTTATATTTTTTGTTCGTTTTTCATTTCATTCATTCTGTCTTTCTCACAGTCTCATAAATGATGTCTTTGTGCAGCATCAAGTAGGAGGCCATATTAACCAGGAAACTTGGGGCAGCTATTGCCATTCAAGCTGCAGGCCATAGTGGGCCCTTCCTGTCACATGGTGCTTAGGGCGCGTTTCTTACCATCATGGGCATCGAACCCAAGGCCCTGCAATGCCTGACAAGCACTCTAACCCTGAGGGGCCTCCAGCCCTTTGGCATCTGATTCAGTTAGCCAAAAACTCATATGATTGCTGACTATTTTGGTAGCCTGATCCCTGCGGACTGGAGTGAGCTTCACAAGTGGTGAGCGATATTTCTCCTGTCCTGAAGCCCTGAAAATGGAGAATGCAGAACTGTTGACCACTCTGTAGTACGTAAGAGAGGATCGGTCATTTCACAGTGCGTGTGCAGCATTCTGCCTGGTGCTGCCAGGCAGTGAGATAAACCCACTCTGGTTCCCTGAATGCTGTACACTGACACTTCTTATTCCCTAGAAAATGTGCGCAGAAGGGCACATGCAAGTGTGTGTGCAGTTAAAGAACAGTGACAAACCTCACCCGTGCAAGCCCACCCACACCAGAACTAGGAGAGCTCTGTATCTGGAGCCTTTGGGCACTTGTTATTGTCACTGTCAGTGTTTGGGGACTCTCCTGTTGCCTTTAGAGGCTCTCTGGGGCCTAGGACAGAGTCCCAGCTCTTTGTGACGGTAGAAAGGTACAAACAGAGAAGTAGCTATCATCTTCCTCAGTCAGGTAGGAGAAACCTCCGTGGGGGAAGACTGTGACAGAGCTGAGGTAAGGAGGCCGTCTGACTCATGAGCCATGGAGAGTACTAAGTGGCCCACTTCAGCCTCTCTCCATACTCCAGAACAGAGACACCAGAGACACCCAGACTCGGACTGAGCTGGGCCACCACAGGCATCGTGTGGGTCTGTGCAGAGAGACCTTTGTCCCTCAGGTCTCAGGAAGGACCTCATGAGCTCTTTAGTGGTCTTCTGTGTTGTTCCTGTGTCACTTCTTCTATAGCCATGAAGACATGGGCCTGTAAGGAGAAGGTGGCAAACCGAATAAAAAGGAGAGGAGCCAACACTATATTCTGGGCTTGGGGAGATGTGCGTGAGGGCCTGAGTTCAGAATTCTAGCACCTGTGCTACAGCCTGGCTTATGACAGACAGGAATCCCGGGTCTAGCTGTCCTGGGGTCTACACAGCCACGAAGCTCCAGGATAAGTGAAAATGCCGGCTCGCAAAGTCAAATGGAGAATGCTAGAGGAAGACCATCCACGTGGCTCTGAGGCATACACACCTACGGAATTCAGGGTGTAACCAGTTATGTATTGGGTTTGTTTGGTTTGCTTTTATTACATTCAGGGTCTGAAGCAAATGTAAGCTCTTGCAGGATAATTGTATGTTTACTGCAGCCCATGTGGCAGCGGAAACCCACCCAGGTGTAGAGTGTTTCCTGGTTTGCTGGCTTTTTTCATATTCAAGCGCTTACCTGAGCCTGTGGCTTTGTGTGAGGCGGATAGTAGACTGTAGGAAGCTTGCGTGATGGGTGAGAAAAACACTGGGGCTTCTTCTCCTGGGCAGATCTTTACTTGTGCTTTGTCCTGTTCTCATTTCAGGAATTGTAGGTGAAAACGCCCAGCCAATCCTAGAGAGCAACATCGGGAACCGAATGCTTCAGAGTATGGGATGGACACCCGGGGCAGGCCTCGGGCGAGATGGCAGAGGGATCTCGGAGCCAGTTCAAGCCATTCAGAGGCCGAAAGGGTTAGGACTTGGATTTCCTCTACCAAAAAGCACTCCCACCAGCCCTGTCCCCGCATCGGGAAAGCCTGCCTGAGCAGAAAGGCAGAGAAGAGAACCAGTGACTTCTGTCGCCGTGCCCGTTACTATAACATGATCACAGAGCCCACTGGTGTGAAGATGACCTCAGCACCGCCGCCAGCCAGCTTCCAGACTGCAGAGTCCCACAGCGATAGAAATGGGTTCCATCACAGCCCACGGTGCTGAAGTACGAGCCGCAGCCTTTACGTCTCCTCAGTTTCCATCGGTTCCTAGACATGAGTAACAGTCAGGCTCTTATTTATTTTGATCCTAGAAGTCCGTTCTTTGTGCTGCCCGGCTCAGTGCAGCAGCAGTGCGTGCGTGCGTGCGTGCGTGCGTGCGTGCGTGCAGCCTGGAAACAGTTGAGCACACCCACTTGGTTGGAGAGGGTCACATTCTCATGTTGCCTACACTAAGTAGTTCTGCCTCCCTCTCCCCACGTGCAGGAGTCAGTCATTAGCTCAGTCATTAGCTCATCTGAGAAGGCTTGGTAAGCTCGCACTCCTTTGCTTTGGCTCTGATGACGCTTTTTTCAACAATGTAGCATAAATTCAGTGGAGAGACAGCAATCAGTGTTTCCCTCTGACATTTGACAAGAGCTAACTTCCTCATCGTCATCACCAGTGCTGTCAGCATCACTCCAGTGCAGAGTTTATACGTTTACCTCATTTAGGACATGAAGTCATTACTAAAAGAAAATGTATTTTTAAATTCATCCTGACTGAACTGTAAACCCTGTCCTCTAGATGTCTACCTCTTCCCAAAGGCTGGGGTTTAAGGATCAGCTCCAAGGTGGAGAAGAGTGGCTGGTTCAAGGCTTAGTCACTGAAGTAAATAAATTAAACTCTTGAGTCACTTTATTTGAAGATTTAAATAGCTTTGTCCAAAAACCGAGATGTCAGGCAATGGCCTAACCCACTTACCAAGAACAGGAGGAACTGCGGGGACCCATCATTCTCAGACCAAAACACTTACTTTAAAATTAAGTGAAACACTATGTTCCTTCCATTCCATTTCTAAGTCATTCTCTTCATAATGTCAGAAATTTTAAGTTGTTCTTTGTTCAGAAAAAAATGATTTATTATAATCTTCATTAAAAACCCCGGTACTCGTTATTACCAACCCTGGTCGCCTTTGCTTCAGAAAGTGCTGTGATCACCCACCCACACTCGTGTATCCTTAAAGCAGTAGGAACTTCAATTTTGTAAATTGAAAATTCTTTTTAAATATTTAAGGCAGTAGGAAAGGTTCCACAGGTTAACAGCCCTTTCCTATGTGGTCCTCTATAATAAATGGGGCCTCGGGAGTCCAGCACATGTCTGCATTTCTTCTACCCTGGCAAGTGGCCGTGGTAAGAATTGGGCCACCTAGGACACAGGTGGACAGCTGTGCCTCACGGACCACTCATGTTGGGGAGAGCATTGCTGCTGGGACAAGCTCGTCACTAGCAAACTGCCATTTTAAATAGCTGTCTTTTGCAGGGGAAGATGGAGGAGACTAGTCATGTGCTGGACCCCGGGTCTATTCCAAACGTGTCTGTCTTTGCATTTTATTTCTTGGTGGTCTTGTAAAACCCTAGGAGAGGACTTTTAAATAAAGACTCAATTTTGAGCCATCGAGAAACAGTTAGACCCCTGTACACTTAGCTCCAGGCTTCAGAGGAAGTGGCTACTGTGTCCTTGCCTTGTCCTAAAGGACACACAGGAGCAGCCCACGTGCTGAGTGGTGGGGCTCCATAACTGCTCTCTCTGAGCACTTCCCATCACTGCCCTCTAGACAGTGTGAACCCTTGGCTACGGTTTCTGCCACAAAGTCCTCATGAGCTGCTGTGACACCAGAGTTCTACTCTCACACAAAAAGACTCGACTCACAGGTAACCGTGGACACTTCCTATTCCACCAGTGTTTATCTGTTCACAGTGGATGACCAGCACTTACAGGAGAACCACCAGCCCCTAGCCCACCACCAGCTGCCCACGGGTACCCTTCAACATTCGAGTCCTTGTAAAGAGCAGCAAGAAGTGATGCTCGGGTCGACCTGACCACAGCCGAGAAATAAACACAAGTGAAACAGGAAACTTTGGTGTAAATCAATTGTCTGCTGGGGCATGAAGCCCACTGGTTTACATTTGATAGAGATTCAGTTCAGATCAGTTCATGATTTTAAATGTATCATTCATATGACCTTTAAATAGTCTAGAGATTTCCTCTGCTTCCTCATGAATGTACCCTGCCGTTGTGCAAGACAGGAAGACAGGGTCTCTTCCCATCCATGCCCTACGGTGGCCAAAGCATCTAAGCATGGCTGTCTTAGCAGCGTGACTCCACATTGTGTATCTTTGATGTCGACCAGATGCCGGCTGCCACCTCTCTTCCTCTTCTTCCCTAAATAAAATGAATAAGGCTGAATTCCCCTCGGATTCATTTCTTTTTGTTTTCATTTGATCCAGTGACTTTAAAAGTGCCCAGCCATGCTAGCACCCATCAGTATTCCCAGAAGTTGGGAAAATGAGGCAGGATTGCGGGGTGTCCAAGACCAACCTAGACTGTATAGTAGTTCCAGGACAGATGAGGGGATATAGTGATAGCTTGTCTCGAAAATAAATATCAATGGAAACCCATCGCTAAGTGCAACTTACCCATAAGTGGGGCACCATGTTTGATTGAACACAGTGGCTGTGGACTCCTGGTTACAGTGCTTATGCACAGGAAGAGTTGAGACATCAGGGTTAAATGTGCACATTTGGCTGTGTGTACACGCGGGAGCATTTACACACTGCAGGAGCATTTGCAGCTCACGTTTGTTTGCAGTGTACAGACAGGATTGCGAAGTTCAAATTAGTATTCAGCGCACTTCATTTCCAGCAGATGTTTCGTAAGCCAGTGATTGTTGAAGTACTTTTATAACCATTTTAACCTGTATTTTGTGTTTCAGAAAGAGAAATATTCTACATTGGTACTGTAAAGTGAGGTTGTTAGCAAGGAGTGCTTTGATGGTTTTTTTGTTTTTTGTTTTTTTGTAGAAAATGTATTGGTTCAGCAAAGACGTGAACGTGTAGAGCATCTCAAGAGCCGTATTTCCAATCCAGCTGTTGGTGTTTCTGTCTTAACCTTCTGTTAGTTCTCTTCCTGTCTGTCCTGTTTGGCGGTGGTTGGGATTGAATCTAAGGCCTTTTCCAGACAAGCACTATCCCCTAGGCCAGGCCTCCACACCTTCTCTCCTACCTTCAGAGTCATGGAAATATTTAAAGATTTTCTGGGTGTTTTCTTTGGTGGTGGAGTGCATGGGGCTCTGTGTTTGACCCACTGTAATGACTTACAGTTAACATTTAACAGTAGAGTTAATTGTTGGTAAGCTCTGGGAATTCCCAGTGTCTCAAAAAAAAAAAATTAAAGAAAAATTTGGCAATGTATCTGACTCACAAATTTATTCATAACTGATTGTGACCAGTTCGACCACACTTGCCTGTTTTTGTTTTCTCTGAAATTGGAATAGGCCAGCCTTCCATTCTCTCTCCCACAGTATCTTGTGACCAGTGCAGCAAGGCTCTTCCCCTCTCCTAACCTACTCAGGCACTTGGGATATTTTGTAATATCCATCAGACTATTGAGTTTACTTTGCTCGAAAAGACATTTCAGTTCTTGTGGCAAAAGCAAGTAGAGTTGTTAGTTACAGGAAGTAGGTTTTGGGCTTTTTCTTCAGCCCAGCAGGTACTGAATACTCACAGGCTAGCAGGCTTGTCGTAATACAAACTCAGCCAACAGGTGGGCCATGAAGGCCGAGCTGCTGCAAGGACTCCACACGTCTGACACCTCAGGGAGACTTGGGTCTGTCAGGTCACTGCCATTAGCTGCCAAGACCGTGACCCACTGTTGCCACCGAGAGTCCTCTCCATACATTAGTGTCATCACATGGTCTAAGTCACCCTCGGATTCTCAGCCCTCACCCCTGCAAAGTCACTGTTATCAGCCATCTACTCCTTCAAGTTAGGGGACTGAGGCGGGCCAGCAACAGAAATGCGTCTTGTGTTTCTGTAGTTGCTGGCACCCCCACCTCGGTTTGGCCTTTCCAAATGAGTCACACACTTTAGTGGTGAGCAGGACTTACTAGGTTATTAGGTTATTAGGTTAGGTTATTAGGACTTCATCCCAAAGAGAAACAGCCCAGTTATCTTCAGTCTGTTTATGTTACTACTAAATTTCTAAGGGCCACATGTGATACACGGCTAAATTCTTAGCACATGGGAAATCTAGGCAGGAAAATCAGGAGTTCTAGGCCAGCCTCAACTACAGAGTGAATTTAAAGCCAGCTTCAGCTACAGGAAACTCTGTCTCAATTAAAAAAAAAAAATTTAAAAAAAAATTCAAGAAGTGTTAATTTCTTCTTCAACCATCAGTCTTTAGTAAATTTTGAGTGAAAAACAAAGGTAACAGAAGACAGGCTTTTTAGAAATGAACCGTTCTAATTCTTGTGAACTTACTCGGAAGCCAGAACCACAGAGTTGGGATGGACAAATGAACCCAGAAAAGAGGGGAAAGGAGAAGCAGTTTCTGACTGAGCAGCCAGCCGGGCTTCTGACATTGCACACTGGTCACCCAGTTCCTTACAGAATCACTGTGGATGGCCTGTGGTGCACGGGAAGGCGTGTTATTCCAAAGTGTTGAGGCACTTGGGAGCCCATGTTAAAGGCAGGAAGTCTAAAACGGGAAGCCACAGCACTCCGCCATAGCGTGTGCAGCTCTTGGCCACCGCCCTTACCGTGATGGCTGACACACTGGATCCTACACCAATAGGATCCAGTGCCGTCCTTCCTTTGAAAGCACATCCTATGCCACATGATCACAGGACAGTCCCTAGACTGAGAGATGCATTGCCAAGCACACTAGAAGCCAGTGCGTTCCGACTCTGGGGCCATTGTTTCTCCATGAGGCCCCTTAACAACCCAGTTAGAAACAAGCAGCAGGTTTTCCCTCCCCGACTCAGTGAGTAATTGTCCGCACCGCAGTGACAGATGTGCAATATAGCAGCTTCTTCAGGAAAAAATTAACAGTTTGTCCAGCATGTCAGCTCGCTCTTTTTAGTGCTTGGGAGGTCCTGGCCCCATTACGGATGATTTAGAAATTGAGGCAACCAAAGCCCAGCTGCCTGCGCTGAAAGCCTTCGTTAGTCTGCCTCATCTGCATTCCTGGACTTGCTCACATCCAGAAATTGGTGGAGCCCCTCTGGCCACAAGATGAGTATGGGCTGACAATGCCTTGATTTGTTGAGAGAGAATAAATGGATTTTCCAGAAGATGAGGAAATATCACCATTACTGGCCAATTTACAGCATTTTATCTGGTCTTCAAACTTGTCACTTTCGTTATTGTTGCATGGTAATTACAGAGTGAAACGGAAAGAAAACAAATCCTGGTTACATATTCAGATGGATTGCAAAATCATATAATCCCGATAAATACCCATTTATGATACACATGGATGAAAGGTTCATTTTAATTTTGAATGGCTAGCTCAGCCATGAAGAGGATATAGGATTAAATTCCAGAGAATCTGACTACATCAAACAAATAGTCTTTCTCTTCACTTCTTCTTCTATTCAGGGAGGTGCCATAAGGCATTTTCACAGACAAGATGGTCCTGACAACACAGGAGTACCCTGAGCATTGCATTCACACAATTCTTGGGGTGGATCTTGCTCTGGGGACCAGTGTCCTAAGGGCTTCTTGGGAAGTCAGAGACTTGAGTGAAGAACCATCTTGAAGAATGACACATTTTTTTTTTTACACCTCTCCAGACATCATCCACTCAGAAACTAGAAAGTCCATGCTGCTCTTTATATCCCCCTCATGAAACAGCTCGTCACCCTGTCCAGGCCAGTCAGCACACAGGACAGTGACCTGTGAGGTAGAGGGAGCCTGCTGATACGTAGAACCAGGAGGCAGAGGAGTGAGGGTAGGCAGCACCCCAGGGACACTATTTAGAGTATCAGCTATGTAAAGATCCCTTGCTTAAGAGAGACACCTCAAAGGCATCCATCCCCTCTTGTCAGTTGACCTTATAGAGATACCTGCTGGGTCCCAGCACAGTATGGTGAAGAGAGGAAGGAGACTCCCTCACCTCCCATAGCCAAAGAGAAGCACGGGTGAGGTCTGCTCCATCACTCGGGCTCACTGAGTCACAGAGACTCTCCCCACAGTAGGGGAGCACATGGGTATTTAATGTACATGAACTGTTACTGCCATGTATCCACACTGTGGGACATGTCCAGATTGCTAAGTAGCAAAGGAGTGTGGTCCTCATTTCATTGAGTTTCAGACAGACACCATCACGGTTAAGATGTGTCTTCATTTTATGGAGAAGCAGGAAGAGAAGTTTCCCTCTGTGGCCCATGACAACAGGCTGCCCAGCTCTAATGAGACAGTGATGAAAAGGTGTGTAAATTATCACCTGTGAAACAAAAGACACTTTTTAAAAATAAGAAAGTCAGGGAAGATTGCATGCTTAGGTGGGACTGGAGCCACTCCTTAGGGAGTGACAGGTTTCCTCACGGCCACTACGATATGTTCTGACATGATGCAGAAGACACAGGCCATACGATTCTTCCCGGTGACCTCTATGTGTGTCCCTGACGCTGTGCGGGTGTGGTCTAATCTTCCAGTCCTTTGCTGAGTGCTGGGATGACAGTAACTACCTTAGAAGGGTCTAGGGACTGACTGAAGCCGCACATCTAGCACAAGGAGGCCCTTGCACCTAGGTACCTCTTGCGGTTCAAGAAGTGGGGAACCCTTTGTGTACTCCTGCCTGAAGGGTTGAGTGAGGTGTTAACTCTTTTTTTTTTTTTTTTTTTTTTTTTACTTTCCAGCCAACAGATACATTTAGTAAGTTCTCTAATTTCCTAGCCACAGGAGTACATGCCTTCAGCAGTAAGTGTCTATGACTCTGGATGAGATTAGGTTTTTAAAAATACATTCAGGGCTGGAGCTTGCAGTCTTGTAGGGCACCCAAACTTGATTCCCAGCACCCATGTCGGGCAGCTCACAAAGGCCCATGGCTCCAGCTCCAGGGCATCTGACTCCCTCTTGTGGCCTCTGGTAGCATCCCAACATGGGTGCACATACATACACACAGACGCACATGCACACGCATAAATATAAACAAACCTCTAAAGAGTGCATCCAATTGAAAATAATGTGAACAGGAAAAACAGCATTCAGTCGTCAGCAGTCAAGGAAAACTTGTTACTGGGCATCTGCAGCTCGTGTGGGGATCCCGACCGTGCCTGCCTTGGTTCTGACCCTTGGTGGCTCCCCTGGCCTCCGCTGTGTTTTCATAGACCCTGGAGTGTGAAGTACAAAGCCCGTGCCAGACCTGGAAGGGAATACATTCAGCTCAGGACTCAGAAAACCTACGGTTTCTGGTATTTTCTCAGCCTGAAATTGTGTCTGTTCACAATCTTTTAAAGAACATCTTCTCTTAACAGTGCCTACCAGACTGCAGCGTGTAAGAACTGCCAGGAGAGCACTTAAAAATACGATATTTTCAACCTCACAAGTGAGGCACCCGAGAATAAGGGCGCAACTGAGCCTCCCGTGGAAGAATCAGATGTCGGGTCAGCAAACTTCTGGCCACGTCCAGCTGTGGGCTCCTCTAGTGGGGCCCTGGGTCTTCCGCCCTGCGCATTTAACGAGGACTCGCTCCGCTTTACCCCACCTCCATCTTCCTGCTAAAGGATTAAAGCCAAGAGATCTCAGCCAGTCTTAGTGTGACTGGTGTCTTGAACAGAGGCGCCATTGTGAAGGAAAGAAGGGGAAGGGGCGGGTAACGGGGGTCGAAGAGATGAGTGAGGCGCGGAGAAAATACCGGAAGAAGCAAGGCAGGTTCCATGTGGCTGCAGAACCTTCAAAGCCTGAGGGGTAGCATCACGCCATCGCTGGGAAGGCAAGACGTTTTCTGTTGAAAGCACAGCCTCTCTGCCATTGGACCCACTTTTTACAAATCTGACAGAACACTTACTCTAAGCATCTTGTGAGTAAACACGTAAGCCAGAGGGTGAGTCCTTCACATCCTACCAAGATCTGTCACGAAAAAGCAGAGTCCCCTCAGAAAGCAATCTCTTGACTGCTTATTTACAGATCATTAGATGCTTAACTGGGGGCGGGGTATAAAAGCCGATGTACCTAGGCCAGTATTTATTAAATATCCATCATAGATCCAGATAAAACAAATTCGAAGTCATAATAACAGTCAATTGTCCCATTTTTAGTTTTTATGTGAGCAGACAAGAAGGTAAAATAGGCTCTCTGGGTTACTACAGGACTCCTGAGCAGTCTACCATGGTTGTAATTCTCTCCTCAAGACTTAGGCTTGGTCCCACAAGGCACCCCTTTATCTTATAATAAATGTCCCTTTTTTTGCATAGGCTAAATTAAGAGAGGCTTCCTGTTACATTCATATAATACTAATTCTCGGCTGGATGTTGGATAGTATTTAAATGCATTATAAAACACTGAAAAGTACCACTACACTTGACCTATTAGACTCCTCTGATTGTTCAGTCAGCTAAGAATGTATAGTTTTAAATGCACGGCTATACCTTCTAATGCTTTAATAAAGTTCTATCTTGTGGCAAAGGAGCACGTTAAAAGACTCAGACTCATATTTCCTTTTTATTTATTTTAAATCAAGCCTAACTCTTTCAAATATGAACCCCGCCATTCCTCTCTACAGGGATAAGCCCATTATCTCTAAGTAAGACTGGAAAATTGGAAAGTAATCAGAAAGTATTGTACTTTTTTAAATAGTTAATGGATGTATGATATGTGGTATTTTTCACTGAACCATTTTATAGTTTCTACAGAGTAAAGTGGAGCAGAGCAAAGTTGTTTAAAAAAAAAATGATTTGAACCCATGCCCTTCTGTCTTCCCCGCTTGTCTTGTGACTTCTCGTTGATCACAGTCAAGCAAGTAAACCCAGGGTTGTTTGCTGGAGGAGGATAGTGATGGCTGCTATTTGATCCCCTTATCAACAGCTCCCAGTTCACGTGCCTACCTCTCCACCTGTTCCTGCCCGGTCACTAGGAGGCCCAGGCTTCCTACAGAAGAAGGCAGCCAAAGAGCTGAGGCCAGACAGGCAGGGTAGGTCAAGTTACAGAGAAGCAGGGGTTGGAGACCTGAGAAGCAGAGAGGCCAGGGGTTGGAAGACCTGAGTTCAAATATGGCCCATCCTGCACTAGTTCAGGAAACTCACCTGACTTAGGGTGTCAGAGTCAAGATTTACAAATGAGGAAGCTCGACGGGACATAGAATTGACAATGGCGTGCCGTGTCTGCCCTGGGGATTGCGTGGACTGTTTTCCAGTGAACCTCACAGAAGAGCATCACCACCTCTCTTCGGTCCTACCTGTTTATAAAGACTAGATGTGCTTCCTTAATGCAATATAATTAGAGAAAGTCTCGTTCTTAAATGACCAAATTATGTACCACTTAAAGACAAAATACTATCTTGTTTACGGGCAACATGCTAGCAAATAAAATTAAACTGAAGAAAAGCTTGTTAAATAAAATAATATTCTAAGTCTGTCTATATATAGTATGATATCAAAGGTTTTTAAACTTTTTTGGACTAGTCTACCCTGTAACTTCTGTCTAACATTCCGTTTAAAATATAGAATTCTGCACAAGCATTCGATCCCAGCTTGTTTATAGTTAAAATAAATTCCGAATTGATAGGGTCTGACAGTAGCCCCTAACATACACACCTCGTGACATGCCAGTCACATGGTCACAGAGTCATAATAATACTAACTGAGCAGAATGGTCTTAGCCAGGAGCCCAAGCAGGTTTCCCAGAACAATGAAGAAAGGTTGGCTCTTGTTTAAGGAGCTGGGGTCTGGACCACGCCCTTCACTCTATATACAATTTGAAGACTTGGAACAAAATGGGATGAAAGGCTAAGGAGACTAACAAGATACCAGAATGAATAATGCAGTTTTCGGCACGGTGGCTACATGGGAGGGCTCAGTAACCCCCAGAAAAATGCAGGCAGGAACTCTAGGGAGGGGTTTCTTTCAAAGCAGTCCTTATCTAGAGCACAAAATGTCTATTTTAATTAAACACAAACACAGCAGTGGAGGCTGGTTTTGGGGATGAAATGAGAAAGTCATCTCTTTGGTGGACAGCGTTGACACAATCGAAGGAAGACGTAACAGGAAATCGTAGCCTGCCTCAGTCTATAGCGAGGTGATCAGATACAGCATCCCAGCCGGGCTCTGGGCAGAAAGATCCTAACCTACCTAGAATTCTCCTGTCTTTCTCCATGTCCCAGTCAACGTTGCAATAGATAAGTTTATTGGTGTGTCCCATAGTCGGCATGGTTAAGACAAGATGTAGCTGTGGCCCTTCTCGGGTCCAAGGTGGGAGTGGAGTTGTCGAGACAGTCTCAACTCTGCACCCAGGCTGCCTTGGAGCAAGAGATTATCCTGCCTCAGTCCTCAGCCCTCTGACTGCTGGAATTACACATGTGTACCATCATACGTGGCTTTGGAGCCATTCTTTAATAAAAACTTCTGCATCTGTGAAAATAAAGCATCTCGCAGGTCGTTAGGCTAGGTAAACGGCTCATTGCAGAACAAACCGAGATCAATTACAGTCGTGGTCTGTCAATGCAGAATGTGCCCTCTCCCTGTCCTCTAGTTAAATGCCACTTGCTAGGTATTTATGGAGCATACGCCATATGGCCACTGTGAGTACTGTATGAATTTCATACAGTACTCACTGCCCATAAGAGACTTAAAATCTTTTTTAGAACATAAATTCAGCAATGAAATTCAAAACAGTTCATAAGCAGACTGGCCCCAGCGTTGGCCAATGGGCAGAAAAAAAAAAAAGAAGGAAAGAAACAATCTTATCAAAACAGATGCACTGCAAAGAATCATGCTGTGAATACAAGATCTGCTCACACTGGACTTTCAAAGCACAAAAGAGTTGGGAACATGTGTGATCCTGTATAGGCCCTGGGTCACAATGAGAGAGTGTCATCAAGGTGCCCAAGCACCCAGATCTGCCCAATGATGCCTCGGGGTTCTCCAGGCTCTCTTACTTCTCTCAATGACTCCTCGCCTGTTTGCGTTTTTTGTCATGTCCTCTGCCTGTATCCGTGCTCTCACTGACCTCAAGAAGATTGCCCAGCGACCTGTGTCTATCTGGAGTCCAGCAAACTGCCAATGCTTTCACTTTAAGATAACTTTTTCCTGTCTTTTTTATGTGTTTATGTATGAGTGCACACACATGTGCACATGCATGCGGAAGTCAGAGGTCTGTATCAGATATCTTCCTTCACTGCTCTCTACTTCTTGAGACAGAGTCTCTTCGCCAAGCCCAGAGCCCCTCAGCAGTTAAATTGACTGGCCACTGGCCCTAGGATGTCCCATCCCCAGCACTGCCACCAACCGCTTTTTACATGGATCCTGGGAATCTAAACTCCGTTTCTCATGCCTGCACATCAGGCCTTTAACTGGCAGAGCCATCTCCCTAGCTCTAGTATAGTTTGTATTTTTTATGTATATTTATTTTTACATAATTACCTTTCTAAGCAGTCACTACAAGACTGAAAATAACATTCTCACTTTCCTTGACAGGTGGATTAATTTTCAATTGCTTCTCTATCTGTGATAGATGATAGATATAGGTGACAGATAGATACGTAGATAGGTGATAGATAGACAGACAGACGGTTTAATCTCCTAATGTAGATTCTAGCTCCTCAGCCCCAGTACATATATTCACTTTAAATTATATAGTATCTAAGAGTTAGTCCATAATTGAAATTTAGCTCTGGCTAAATTAGTGAGGACAACAAGAGAGTCCGCAGACACAAACTGTGTACAGAGAAGGGTGTTTAAAACTTCAAACTTTAGAGTAAGTCAGCAGAAGCATGGTTTCCACACCTCATATGAGAAGGGCTGTTTATCTCATTTTATTTCAGGCAAACACACCAGTTCTCTCTCACAGCCTTACACCCCCACGCCCCCACCTGCACTTCTTAACTAAGAGGAAAGTTCGCAAGGACCTGTAAACAAAACATCTGGCAGAGGAGACAAGCCAAAATAACTCCCATGTTCCTGGGCACACTGTCTCTTAGTGAAGTTGTCAGGCATCTGCATTTTACCAGTGCTGAACCTGCTTTCAACTGCGCTCTGATGTAGAAATAAAGGCTTGACTGGGAGGTGTCCGTAAAATCATTCTGCAGGAAGATAAATCCCAATTCCAACACGGCAGGGGGAGGAAGCCCATTAGCCCCGGCTGCTGGGTGGACCTCTTGGTTAACACAGCCCTCACAGGCTATCAACATGGCTGGGCAAGAAGGTCACAGGCAGCGTGAATGGGCCCAGCAGAGACAACCAGTCTCTGCTTGATGCTACTTGCTGCCTGCAGAGGAATCCTTCATCTGGGGCCCTGTGTGAATGAATGGTCTCTAAGCATGCAAAGTGGTTTTTGAAATCTGAATAAGAAGAGCTCAGCTGTCATCTACAAAATTGGGGTTTGTGGAGTAGAAATTATAAAGGGATCCGGTTTTTCACTCTGTTTTATTGGCAAGCATCTTTTAGAGAGACCGACTCTTCCGTAATAAACCGTCATGGGACACAATTGTTTTGGAATACGGCCTCCGTGTTTGATTGCAGGGTCCGCAGGCTTCAGACCGTAGGAATGCAACGCTTAAGCTTCTTCACTTATTGCCTGCTGCTGCAGAAATACAGGATTGGGCGATTTAGCCTAAAGCCTTCGTCTCTCCCGCTCTAGGAGGTACAGAGGAGACGTAACTTTCTACAGGCACCAAGGCAAGAGGAGGCCCCCTAAAGCTGAAATCAGAGCCAAGGTGTGGGCTTGCCTCATGCATAATCCACTCACAAAACACAGCCTGGTGGACCCCTTACGGACACTGAACTCTGGACTCCCCACCACTGAAATAAAATAATATAAAAAAGGTCAAATCCTCATAAATGCTGAAAGGGAGCAGCTGGTAGCCAGAAAACCCTCTATAATAGGACCAGACATAAAACCAAAGCCGGGCACAAAAAGACTTCTCTGTAAGGGGAGAATTGATGTCAAGAAGGATGCCTGGTCACATTTGTCTGCAACAGAACCAGAGGGAATCAAGAAATTCAAAACTCAGAAGCCATCCAGAGACGCATCCCCCGATATCTTTAAAATGCCGATGACAGCATGTGACAGCAGGACTCACTGTCCCCAATTTATCCCCAAGTAGGACAATTCCCAGGTAACAACAATGGTTGAGACTGTAGTATTTGTTAAGGGACAGCTGTACTGAAACTCTGACAACCGAGGCCTCACTAAATCCTACTGGGTAGAAATTTGCTATAGGCTACCTGCTCCAGAACCTCCCCAAATGTCTGTCAAGGCCGAGGGGGTTTATAGACTACCGATTGGCTGTGTTCACAAGCAATCGAACTGTTGACTGATGGGCGTTGGGGTTCTAGTACCTGGCGAGCTGCATCCAGAAGCGAGGCTGCCTTGTAATCCCTATCAGTATTAGAGCATTTCAAGAGAGATCCTTTAACTTTGCTTGCCCTCGGGTATGTGCAACCTGCCCAGGGAAGCTAAGACTTGGGTTCAGGGGAGCAGCATTGCAGGCCTAGTTCCAGGCCTGGAGGAAGGGCGGCTGTTTGAGTCCCAGGTTATAGTTCATCATGGATACTAGTCATGGCAAGAACCCCAAACAGCTAGTCAACATCCACTTTCAGGAACAGAGGGGCCTGAAATCACGGATGCTCACTTGTGCTCAGCTCACTCCACACTTACACAGGCCAGGACCCGGCCCACAAAACAGGACAGTGTGCATTCAGGGTGGGCCTTCCTACCTCAACTAAAATGCCTTTTACAGACATGGCCACAGTCCAAGTAGACAATTCATAAGACTCCATTGGTAATCCTATGTTGTGTCAAGTCGAAACCATCATGAAACTACCACAATGACACAGGAAAAACAACAGATTCTAACACCTAGCTGTGGTCCACCAGACCCACTTGTTTGGGGCAGCCATGGGGCAGCAGCACTTTGAATGACCCACGGTAAAATTTAATTACCGATGTAACCGTATGAGGAAGGTAAGACCTTCAAGAGATGGTTACCTTGTGGTGGCTCCCTCCTCAGGAGTGGAGTAATGATGGTATCACAAGACCTGGTTATAAACTGGCTCTGCCTTTTCTGACATGGCCTGGCCCCCTCCCTTTTGCTGATAACGCCTTCCACTGTGCTGACAGAGCAAGTCTCTTGCCAGTTAAAGCATGGGCTCCAGAGCTCCAGAACTGTAAGAGATATTTTTTTTTTATTATAAGCTTCTCAGCCCCTAGAATTGTGTGACAACTGAAATTAGGCAAGAGATTTAGGCATCTGAAAATTCCTCCCCCCGCTGCCACACACACACACGCACACACACCCAGTTACACCTTTATTACTTTCCCATGTGTTTATATAAAGACAAAATAAATTTACATTATACAAAATCATATTGAATATTGAATTGTTACATAAATCTGTACAAAAATGTTTGCCCAAGACATTTATTGAAAGCTTTAAGGTGCCAGATATGGGGTGGATGTCCAGAATTCCAGGGATCAAGAGGGTGAGGGAGGAGGGTTGCATATTCTGCTATGCCTGGGTTACATAACCTAACCCTGCCAGGAAACTAAGAGAAACGTGAATCGGTCACTAAACAAAACAAACTAAAGCCTTAGAGGCAGGGCTGTAGCTCACTGCAGAGGGCTTCCCCAAGCGTGTGTGACGTCTGGAGGAGATCAAGCTCCAAAATTACATGTAGAAGTAAATGAAGAAATGAACAAACAAACTTCATGTTTTTAAAGGTGTAAAATAGCATAAAAATCATGTGTTCTGTTGGGACTTAAAGACAAGCCTTTGGCACATAGATACGGCCATGAAGACAGAAGAAACAGGGGGAACGAAGATGGAAAAAAAGCATATATGGTGTCTCAGTTAGGGTTTCATTGCTGTGAAGGGACACCCTGACCAAGGTAGCTCTCATAAAGGGAAGCATTCATCTGGGGCTGGCTTACAGTTTCAGAGGTTCAGTCCATTATCATCATGGTAGGAAGCATGACAGTGTATAGACAGACGTGCTTCTAGAGAAGGAGCAGAGAATTCGACCTTTTGATCCAAAGGCACTCAGGAGGAGACTGTCTTCTGAAGGCAGTCAAGCCAATGGGCAGAGCCTGAGCATGAGAAACCTCAAAGCCCCCCTCCACAGAGGCACACTTCCTCCAACAAGGCCATGCTTCCTAATAGCGCCACTTCCTATGGGCCAAGTATTCAAATGCATGAGTCTATGGTGGCCATACCTATTGAAACCACTAAATATGATGTCCCAGTTAGTCTTGACTACTTGACAAAGCCTAGAGTCGCCTTAGAGAAAAGCCTTGATGGAGAGATTCCCTGGATCAGCTTGGCCTGTGGCTTGGTATGTGCGTCATGGTCTTCATTGTTAATGTGGGAGGGGCCAGCCCACTGTGAGCAGCACCATTCTCTAGGCAGGTGATCCCAAGTGAACCAGCTAAGCATCCGTCTATGCAGGTCAGCGAGCCATGCTAATCTGTGGCTTCTGCTTCAGGTTTCTTCCTTGATCCCTTCATTGATGGACTGTGACCTCTAAGTGTGAGCCAAGTGAATCCTTTCTTGTCCCCCAGCTGCCTGTGGTCAGGGTATTTATTATGGCAGGAGAACCTGAAATGTGCAAGGCTTATTTAAGACCTGGAAAGCAGTCTCACTTGCCTAGGGCTTGGGATGAATAGCATTTAAGTAAACTGTTGGTCTTCATGTTCATGTTTTTTTTTAATTTTCTCAGTACATTTATTTATTTCATCTGTGAACATCTATTTCTTTGTGTCTCTCTGTGTGTTTCTCTCTGTTTCTGTCTCTCTGTGTGTGTGTGTGTGTCTGTGTCTGTGTCTATATCTATCTCTCTGTCTCTGTCTCCCCCTCCTCTCCCTCACTCTGTCTCTGTCTGTCTGTCTCTGTGTGTCTCAGTTTCTCTCTCTCTCTCTCTCTCTCTCTCTCTCTCTCTTTCTGTGTGTGTGTGTGTGTGTGTGTGTGTGTGTGTGTGTGTGTGTGTGTACAAGTGTATATGTGCATGCTTACATGAGTATGCCACAGTGTGTGGTCAGAAGACAGTTTTCAGAGTCTCTTTTTCTCTTGCTACCACATGAGTCCCAGAGATCAAATACAAGTTGCCATGCTTGGCAGAAAGCCCTTTCATCTGCTGATTCCCTCTTACTGGCCCCACACTCTCATCTTTAGTGGCAAACTTTTCCATCCTTTTATTTCAAACGTTAGTTAAAGCAATATCATTATCGACAATGTGTCTGCCGCATGACATCTAGCTGGGTAAATATTTATAGCACAGCCTACATGCTAGCATTATTACACGGTAGTCTCTGCTAGAGTATGTTAATAGCAACCTCAAAAAAATTCAGCATACTTTTCTAATATTTTTTTCTATTCTTGGCTATAATGGCTGATTTTTAATGTTAATGTTTCCATTGTCTTAATATTCTTGCTTGTCTCATTTATATTCTGAGATTAATGATACTTCCAACACATTTGATTTATCATTTAGAGAAAGCACTTGCTCAGAAAGTCAGTGCCTGATATTAGATGGTGATTGCCTGCGATGAATTTCTTCTCAACATCTGCAAAGATGATTTGGCTTTCTTCCCCCACTTAACTCTAAATGAGAGTTCTCAAAGAGACTTCAATAGAATTATTATTGGTTTTCAAAATATCTTTTCAAAAGTTAGGGTGTTTAAAACAAGTCGCATTTCCAGTGCCTGTTTTCCTAAGCTATCAAAGATGGATGGCAGACAACCTCTCTCAAATTCTGGCTGATACTGCACTAATAAAGTACTTGGCTTTTCTATGTTTTGAGTGGGAAATGCTCCAGTCTCCAGCATGTGACAATGTCTTGAGAGGTTTAGGAACCTGTAGGAGGTGCAACCTATCTGAAGAGGCTGGTCTCTGGAGCCCAGCCCTGAAGATTATACCCACGTCTAGTTCTGACATGAGTTCTCTGCTCCCTCGTCCAACAACAGTGAGGAGTCACGGGTACAACCCTGTAAGCCCTAGCCATGCCTTCTCTCTGCGGCAGACAGTAGCCATTTAAGTAATTCATGTACCAGGGAGCATGGTGGAGGTTAGAAGACAACTTTCAGGAGTTGGTTCTCTCCTTATACCAAATGGTTCCACAGATGCAACTCCTAACACCAGACACGGTGGCAGGAACCTCTCCCTACTGAGTCATCTTTCTAGTCCTTAAAGTCATTTTTAAATGAACACTTTGGTTTGTTGAACCTTCCCTTGACTGGAGTTACGTTACATGACCGATGCTATGTAATAAATAACTCCAATATATTTTAAGTGTAGCTACTGCAACTAATCCCTAAAAGTTGGTTAGGCCCTCCCAACATCAAGGTTATACAAAAGAAGATACTCGTAAGTCAGAATGACATTTCAAAAGAAAATGTGGTATAGACAAAAACTTGTTATCTCATTTAGCCTTTAGAAGAGACACAATTTTGACCTGAAAGTATTTATGATGATCACTCTCTTATTTTATTTGAAGCTGGCAAGATATTCTTTAAAGTCTCTGTTCATCATAATGCACTGGTCACTCTAGAAGAAACGTGGAAAAGGGGAAAATGTAAAACGGGTAAAGTTATGCACTGTTTCAACTCCCTTTGCCAACTGGGCCAGATTTGGAATTCTCTTCGGAGGGAGTCTCAATTGGAGTCTGCACAGACCAGGTGGATCTGTGGGTGTGGGTGTGTCTGTGTGGAATCACCATGATTGCATTAGATGAAGTGGGTAGGTCTGCCCACTATGGGTGGCACCATTCCCTAAGAGGGATCCTCGGCGGTATAAGAAAAGAGAGAACAAGCTGAGCACTAGCGTTCGCTGCTCTATTCTGACTGTGGATGTGATGTGACCAGCTGCTGCAAGCTCCTGCTGCCTGGACTCACCACAGATGACCTCATTCCATGGCAGGAACATGAGCAGGAGATGTTACAGGGTTTGTGACCCCTCAGAAAAGACTACAGACGCAACCCAAACATAATGAGAAGATTTATTGATTAGCTGCTAGCAGGAAGAACAATTTTTGAGTCAAATTTGAGATTACCATAACTGAGAGGTATGGGGAAGGACTTTCAAAGAGGAAAACCACACGAAGACGTTCCGTATTTATGCAGGCAAGTAAACACTGTTCTGTTGTGCCAAGTTCAGCGATTAAAGCAACTCAAAACAGTCAGTGGGTATCTGTGTACGAGTTATAATATCCCCTACAAAAGCAGTTAATCATATAACAAGTAGATAGTCATAGCTGCACACTTTGGGAAGGATCACTGGGTCAGGGGTTACTAGGAGCTTATATTCCAGGGACTGTAGTCAGAGACAAATGCTTAGTAGGTACCAAGATGGATGTCTAGCATAAAAATGGGATTCCTTTAGCTGTAGCAGAGGTAAGTAATTATGGGACCAAAGAGAGTCCTTTGCCAGAGTGAGACTGAGTGGGCCAGACTTGGGCTTTCCTGACAACACTCCCAAGAGATGTCAACAACACCCTACCAGATGCAGATCCTTCTGAGGACCTAGCTGACTCAAGGACCTTCTGCCAGACACATCTTTCTTTCTATAGTCCAAATACTGCCACCCCTGCAGAACGAAGGTCAACTGGTTGGACACCTGGGGAAGAAACCATCACATATGTAAAAAAGTTAATTAAATTTGACACAAACCATAAGCCAGAGGATGGAAGGACTCATCTACCTCCCTATGAAAGAGCACCGTGGCTGGATCTTAAAGAATGAATGGTGTGGTGGCTTAAAAGTGATGTTTTGGGGAATGTTGATGAGTAAACTGGTGGTGGTTTCATCAATATGACTAGATTCGAACCTAGGAGGCAGTTCTGGAACTAAGGAAGAAAAATCTACCCTGGCTGTGAGTAGTTCCATCCCATATGCAGACATCCCAGGCGGAATAAAACAGGGGCAGGGGGGATGAAATCTGGCTTGGTGTCAGGATTCCTTTCTATTCTGATCTGCCCAGATGTGAACAGGCAGCCGCACACTCCTGATGCCATGGTGAAGAGCTCTTCCTGCCGCTGTATCTATCTATGGTCCAAGCCAACCACACCCTCTGCAGATTGCATGTTGTCCTAGGTACTAGGATCCGCAAGGAGAAAAGTAACAATGACCTTAGGTAGTAGAGCTGTGATTCAGCGATGTCCCTTGCCTGATTCTGATTCCCCAACTCTGTTTACTTGGCCACACCATAAAAATCACATTTTGCTTTAGAATACAATCTTATGGTCAGAGGATGAACCAAAGGGAGAAACGCCCATTTCAGAGAAGGTTCTGTCGGTCTCACTTAAAAGCTGGAGGTAATGGTGTCAGGTAAGTGTCCGATCTACGCTTCAAAACAGTTGCCACTGCTCAGTTTCTGACATAAGCTAGAGATATGCTAAATTAAGAATGGGGACCCCAGGCAGCTAGATGGTCCAGGGAGTAAGGTATTTAGAAGTTTGAATGAGAAGTCCCTTGTAGGCTCAGGTATTTCAATACTTGGTCCACACTGGGGTGAAATGTTTGGGTAGGTTTAGGAGTTGGGAGCTTGCTAGATGGAGTATGTGCCCGGGAATGGTCTGTAAGGTTTTAAAGGCCATGCACCATCCTCTCTGCTTCTTGCTTATGCATCTAGATGTGTAAGCACCGGCAACCATGCTTGCCTTCTTCAACACTTCCCAGTTGTGTTGGTATTGGAGTCCTAGCTCTCTGGGACTGTGAGCCTAAATAAACTCTTCTATTCGTTGGCTTGATAATGTCTTTTTATTTGCTGGTTTGTTGTTTGTTTTTATCATAGCAGTAGATAAAGTAATTAATGCAAGATGTTTACAACCGAGTCTGATAACCTGACTTCCATTATGGGGACTCACATGGTGGAAAGAGAAAACTAACTATTGCAGGGTTGTCCTGTGCCCTCTACCACCTTACTGTCACACACACACACACACACACACACACACACACACACACACACACACAGTAATTTTAAAACTTTTAAAAGAACACGGAGCTAAATCAAGAAGTAATTATGGGGAATGGCGGAAGAGGCTCTGGAGGTATATGAAGTGTGTGAAGGGACAGAAAGGTGGAAAAACAACTGGGTTTTGTAAACTGGGCCTCTGGGTGACAGCAATGCCAACTGGGACAGGGTCAGTATGAGAAGACAAGCCATTTTAGGCATGTTGAAATGAAGGTGCCCTTGGGACATCCAAATGAGAACACAGGTTTAAAGGGCATTTTCAAATGTTTGGACGTAAATATTTTTTTAAAGTATCTCATGCCATCTTGTGCCCTCCCTTGCCACTGTAGGGTTTGTAAGACTTAAATTGGCAGCACTCTCTGAACAAACCAGGGTGTGTGTATCACATATTTAAGGTCCAAAGACACGGCCAGGTACTAGGATTCTATGTCGCGCAGTATACACATGGTTTCTTGCCTCTAACACAAATGCTAGACTAAGCACAAGTTCTGCCCTGGGGACCCATTAAAACGGACATGAGGGAATATTTATGGAAGTAAAATGAAACCAAAACAGAAGACCATGAGTGTCAATCATTAGGCCTTCAGGTGGCCTAGAGAGTGGCAGAGGACCCTGCAGCCTAAGCACCTGGGAGAAGATGGTTTCCTCAAGAACCACCAACAAATCCCATGTCAGGATACATATGCACATGGATATACACATGCCCATACACCCTGTACCTGATGCCACAATACTTCCATAAAAGAGTCAAGACAGAGAGAACTCACCGAGGTCAATGTTCATATGCATCTGGGAGAAGGAGCTTTTGCACATACAGCGGGTACCCAACCATAGTCTCTTGGGAGGTAATATGGTGGATTTAGACTTTCAAGAAGGCATGCTCATTTGAATCAACAGATTTTAGACCTAGGACATCAAAACAATCCACTATTAATGTTAATATAAGCACTGAGATATGGTGAAATACTATAAAAGCATGAACTGGGAAAGCTTAAATATGCATCACTTGAAGAAGATCGTGTTTCAGATGTACCATTTATTAACGACTGCCTGTAAGGTCTTAACTGGATTCAGATATTCGAGTTTCCTAAGGTGCACCATATTTGTGGAGGGAAGAAGGTAGGAGTCACATAAGATGGCTGTCCAATCTGAAACTCACTCTTACTTGTTGAAGAGATTCCTGAAACCCGTCCCTATGTTTCAGCAAATGGAGGGGCAGGAGGAGGCTCTTGACCCCAGTCTCCTCTGCAGGACAGAGCTGGAGTGAGGGTGGTCTATGAGATCACTGGGTCATCTTCTCAGAAAAAGAACTGAAGTTTGTAACTTAGGATTCACTTTGACTTTCATGCAGCACTTAGGAGGCAGAGGCAGGCGGATCTCTGTGAGTTCAAGGCCAGCCTGGTGTACAGAGTGAGTTCCAGGACAGCTGTGACTACAAAGAGAAATCTTGTCTTGAAAAACAAACAAATAAACAAAAAATGAAATAGCAAAAAAAAAAAAACTTTGAAAATAAAATTCCTTTCATATTTTTATTATTTCATTTATTTACATTTCAAATGTTATCCCCCTTCCTTGTTCCCCCATCTCATCCACCCTCCCCTTTGCCTCTAAGAGGGTGCTCCCCCATCTGCCCATCCACTCCTACCTCACCACTTTAGCATCCCCCTTCTCTGGGGCATCAAGCCTTCACCGGACCAAGCACATCCTCTCCCACTGAGGCCAGACAAGGCAGTCCTCAGCTACGCGCGCGCATGCGCGCGCACGCGCGCGCGCGTGTGTGTGTGTGTGTGTGTGTGTGTGTGTGTGTGAGGGGAAGGACCAGCCCATGTGTGGTCTTTGGTTGGTTTGGCTTAGTCTCTGGGAGCTCTGAGGGGTCAGTTAGTTGATACTGTTATTTTGCCTGTGGGGTTGCAATCCCCTTCAGCTCCTTCAGTCCTTCCCCTAACTCTTCCATAAATTTCCTGAACAGATAACCAATGGCTTAGACTCTAAAATCAACAATTGACAAATGAGATCTCATGAAACTGAAAAGCTGCTATAAGGCAAAGGTCACTGTCATTAGGACAAAACAGCCAACGTACAGGTTGGGAAAAGATCTTCACTAACCCTACATCTGATAGAGAGCTAATATCCAAAATATTTAAAGAACTCAAGAAATTAGACTCCAGAAAACCACATAACCCAAATTAAAAAAAAAAAAAAAAAGGTCTACAGAGCTAAAGAGAATTCTCAACCAAGGAATTTCAAATGGCGTAAAGAAATGTTCAACATTCTTAGTCATCAGGAAAATGCAAATCAAAATGACCCTAGGATTACACCTTACACCAATAAAAATGGCTAAGATCAAAAACACATGTTAATGAGGATGTGGAGAAAGAAGAACATTCCTCCATTGTTGGTGGAATTGCAAGCTGGTACAACCACTCTGGAAATCAATCTGGTGG